>NW_023270418.1:21956222-22199898 GCF_011800145.1 Mirounga leonina | reverse complement strand
ACACACACACACACACTAGGCCCTAATGTAATATTTTGCACATAATTTTAGGTGAATTTCAGACATGTGAGTCCATTTTAGGTTAGGAGCCTCTTGACTAGCCCTGGTCTGAGACACAGGGAGCCTGGGTCCAAGAGTCCCCTGCCTGTGACTTGCACTGAGACCTCAGGCTAATAGGCACTGGGCTTCAGAGAGGGGAGGAGAGGGGAGGGATGAGAGGAGAGGGAGAAGGAGGAGGGGAGAGGACACAGGGAAAGTAGGGAGAGAGGAGCAGAGACTAGGAGAGCTCAGGAGAAGGATAAGGAGAGGCAGCAGGAATAGAAAGCAGGAGATAAGAGGCAGAGAGACGGAGGCAGAGAAAACAAGAAAAGAAAGGGATGAACGTAGGTAGGTCTCCTAGATCTTGAGACTAATGGAGAGAAAAGGGAGGAAGGAGAAGGTGGCGGAAGAGAGGGGTGGAAGGGGTACTTTAAGGTTCTAAGGGAGCTCAGCTCTCCCTCGGTGGGCTGGGGCGAATCTCAGCTGGTCCCTAGGTCTTGGTTTTCTCCACAGGGACCATGTACCCATCCAGTGGCAGGCTCAGAGGCTGCCGGTTTGTGGGGAGGACTCTCAAGGCCCCCAGCCTGCTCCCAGCGCAGCGCCCCGGCCTGGCCTCCTGTCTTGGCTTCAGAGATGAGACCCCGGGGGGCTGAGGCGAAGCGGGGAAAAGAGGGGTTGGCGTGACCTGGGACCCACATCCCAGCTCCTTTTAAAGTACCCGTGGGCTCCCAAGCCTGCGTCGCCCCGGCTGGCACTGTAGAGGGCTTTCCGCCAGGGGGCGCCCGCAGGTTTCTTTGTTTCTCCTCAAATGCGAGGTTCGCAGTGTGCAGGCTGCTGAAGGCCAAAAGGGACCCCGGCTCCCGGGTTACACATTTCACAGCTGATTTCACTTCCTGTCTGGGATGTGGGGAATCTCACCGTGACACGAACGGGGGCCGTACGGCCTGTTCTAATCTGGGGAGGAGGCATGGTGCCAGATCTCTCCCTCCCAAAGCCACGGGAGCCAACGCACTGCAAGACAGTCCTCCCGCTGAGCCGCCCACGCGTCCGGGATTGCTCGACTCCCGACCCCTCCACCCACTCCCCCACGAGGAGCATCTGCACGTTGACCCACCCACACACACTCTTCCCTAAGCAGGGCTGTCTTCACCTGGCCCTGTAGCGCGACTGGGCTCCAGCTAGAAGCTCTCCAAGCCCTGGGCGCCCACAGGACCTCACTGGGGTGGGAGACCCACCCACCAAGTCCAGGAACATAGGCAGAGGCCCAAAGGACCCAGCCCACGGGAATACGGAAGGTCAGAGAAACAGAGCATCCGCTGGTGGCCTCATTTGGTGCCAACCTCCAGCTAAGCTGCCCCTTGTTTAACAAGCCAAGATGCCAAAGCTCAGGGAGGCTAAGACACCAGACCAAAGTCACATCATTAGTTAGGGGACAGAGCAGGGTGCACCTGAAACCCAGGCCTGCCCACTGCCCTCTCATCCCCCTGGGCCTCCCACCGCCCACGTGCCTGTCCACCAGGGCCACTCCTGGAGGACAGCCTAGCTCGCTGGCTCAGACCTGGGTGTGACCGCGGAGGGCCCTGCAGTGTAGACACAGGCCCCCCGCCCCCACTCTGCCCCCGGGGGCACCCACAGGTGGGGTGGGGGTGGGGCTACTCACAAACAGCAGCAGGCACTTGTTCTCACGGACGGCCCCACAGCAGCCCAGGAAGCCGAGCAGAAAAAGCAGGCCGCCCATGGCCAGGAGGATGTAGGCGCCCGTGATAAGCAGGGGGTTGGCGGCCACGATCTCCCGGAAGCCGGTGGGGTCCACCATGACCCAGATGCCGATGCCCAGCAGGCAGGCCCCACCCAGCTGCTCTCAGGGTCGGTCGGGAGCGGGGAGAAGAAAGAGGCAGACAGGGGGGTTAGACGCTCCACACACACACACCGTCTCCCCTGAGTCAGGCCCCACGGTGGAACCGGGGAGCCCCGGGGAGCCCCACAGACCCGGGCAGAAACCCTATTTGCTGCACAAACCAGTGTCCAAGCAATGCTTTTCACGGTTTTGCATTTTTCTGGTTACCCAGACCTCAAGGGCATCCTACACCCAACCTCCGATCCACGCCCCATTGTGGGCTGCTGGGGACCATGTCCTGGGGAGTTTATCGGCCATTTTTATAGTCTCCTTAAATGTCGGACCTGCAGGATAATGAGGTCACTAGTCCAACCCTCTGCTTCCACACTGAGCCCCAGAGGGGGCCATGACTTGCTGAAGGTCACGCAGCAAGTTCACGGCAGAGCCAGGGCTGGATCCCAGGCTTCTCTGACACTCACTGAGGCCACGGCACATGTTCTGAGGCCTGTACCATGCTTGGGGCCGGGAGAACGTGGACACAAGCCGTCCACTTTGTCCTCAACAGGAGTTCTCATCAGCGTGGGCTCACCACTCTCAAACCGGCTCCGCGAAAGCCTTCTTGTTTATGTCGTCATGTCCACGGCTCATCTCTCTGTGCCTTACTCATCTTTGGAGAGAGGCAGCTTAGTCCAGAGAAAGGGCTGTGCCGCTTGTCAGCTGTGTGACCTTGGGTAAGTGGCTTAACCTCTCTGAGCCTTAGCTGCCTCATGGGTAAAAGAAGATACAAATTCCACACACACTCCCCCCCGCAAGGTGGCCCCAAGAAAGAAAGGACAGAGTGGATAGGAATGTGCTTAGCAAGTTTCAGAAAATATCCGTTCCATTTTCCTTGGGGACAGACAAGGACTGGAAGCAGATCAGGTGGGGAGAAGAACAAAACAGTTTGGCCTTATCCAGATTTGACTGGGGTGAAGTGTCTGAAATCCCTGTGTAGTGGGAGGACCAGAGGTCCCCCGAGGTCCCCCAGAGGCACGAGCCAGCAATGCCAGGCTGCGGCTAAGAGCAAACTGGTGAGCTTTGGGTGTCTGAGAGGGGTCTGTAAGCTGGTGGGAAGAACTGCAAGGCTTGGGGCTCAGAGCAGGAGACAATATTCTTAGGTACAGGGGTAGGGGCAGAGGAGCAGCGGAGAGGCCGGAAGGACCCAGCATTGGTCGGAGAGAAAGGGAAGGCCAACAGGGACTGCTGATGACAGAGTGCCCATGGTCACCCTGTGCTGGACACTGCCTTTCCCCTCCGTCCCTTACAAAGCTCTGGTAAAAGCTACCTCCTCATTGCTCTTAAGGTTTTGGGGTTCAACAATTGTGTGCTGAAGGCTCCTTCAAGGGCTCAGACTGAGCTGCCCAAGGGGACATAGCCCCATTGCAGGTGGGGACACTAGAGCTGGCCACCTGAGCGCTCAGGGCCTCTGTGCTTTCAAGTACAGAATCCACAGGCTGAATGCGGCTGGAGCTAAGCTAGCCAGTGCGGCCACATTCCAGGCACTTCCTAATAAACCAATCTTGCTTAGTTTTCAAAAAACCTGTTGAGGTAGGTAATGAAGGGATGAAGATACTGAGGTTCAGAGAGGTGAAATGTGTTTCTGATCACACAGCGGGTAAGATGCAGAGCCGGCTTTGGGTTCAGATTACATCAGGTGGTCACAGCAGCTCAGCCCAGCCAGCTCGGAGGTGTGCAACTGCGCTGGGGCTCAGGGTTGAGTGGGGCTGTCTGGGCTGCCCTCTTCTCCTTCCCCTCCTTCTCTCCCACCCTCCACCAGGGGTCGGATCCCAAGGCAGCAGCCAGGATGAAGGCCCCTACCCTTTGTACAAAACATCTCCCCTGTGACCACGGGCTCTGTGGAGTGGGGCGGGCACCATTGGCGGCCTCTCGTCTGGGAAATTCTGGCTGGCTGGGGAGATTTGCTTCTGGCACTGGCCCCTGTCCTGCCCCCAGGACTCAGCCCGGTATGACTATTTCTCAGCCACGGTCTGTTCTGCCCACCCAGCAGAGGCCTAGGGAGATCCCAGGCACGCTCCAGCAATACTTACAAATATGAAGAAATTGAAAACAAACATCAGATACTTCATGCAGCTGAGACAGTCGCCTTCCATGGTGTTCTACCTACAAGACAGCAAGCCCCTCAGTTTCCCTGCTGGGGGACCCCACCTAGAACGAACCCTTGCCCCTCCCCCGTGGGGCTTCCCCGTGGTCAGCCCTGCCCTTGCAGCCCAGATGGTGGAGGAAGAGGGAGACCGGTAACAATTACCTCTCTCGGAGGTAGCTTTTTACCTCGTGGGGCCAGAGTGAGGAGTGAGAACTCGGGGAAGCAAACCTGCCTGGGTTCAAGCCCAGTTCTACCATTCGTTTGCTGTGTGGCCTTGGGCAAATCACTCTACCTCTCTGAATCTTGCTCTTTCCAACCTGAGAAAGGAGATTAAAAACAGAAGCTTCCTCCCAGCCGTATTGTGAGGATTCACGGAAATAATGCAGTAACATGCTTAGAACGACGTCCAGCAGGTGGCAAGTGTTCAGCAGGGCTGCCTCGAGACAGGGCTTGATTGCAGAGGTGAGCCTTCCATTGGGCAGACGAGCCACCCAGGCTCAGAGCCTTCAGGAACTTGCCAAGGTCATGGAGCAGGATCAGAATCCGGGCCTCACAAACTTCCTGCCGCCCCACACGCCCTCCTGCTTGTAGGACAGCCCAGGGCTATTCCATGGTGCCAATGGACGAGTGTCACAGGGGAAAGGGGGGGCGGGCACCTACCTAGGGGCCCAAGCCCCCTTCCCGAGGCCAGACCCTCCCCACGCCCTGACTACCTCCATAGTGAGACCTATGGCATCCCACCTACCTAAGGGGCCTTCCCCGTCTCTGCCTAAAAGTATGCCCCTGGTAGCGAGTCTCTGCATACAATTCTGTTCAGCCAACATTTACTGTGTATCGACTGGGTGCCACGAACTGGGGCTTGAAGCCAATAAGATGCAGCCCTTCCGCATCCCCAGGGGAAGCAGACAGCAGCATCTGCTCTCACGAGTCAGACCTCAAGCACACGGTCACGTCCATATTCAGTAGTCAGTATTGCCATACTTTCTTCATGACGGCCCGGGGAGCGACTTGGGGCAGGGGTCAGAGGTCCATGGGACAGGTGAGGAAACCAGGCTCACGATGAAAATAGCCTGGCCAACCTCCCCCAGCTGGTAAGGGCCACGGCTGCAGCTCAGCCTGGCCTGAGTCCCTCTCCAGGTGACCCCAGCAGGTGGTCTGCGCTTCCGTGACAGGACGTGGTGCAAAGGGTCCTGGGAGTATGTGTTGGACGTGGTCGAGTGTAGGGAAGCTGGTGCTTGGTTACTTTCCACGGTTTCCCATCCTCCCTCGGGAGAGAGCTGGGCTCAGTTTGTGGCAAGGCGTAAGTGATTATCAGAGAGATTAAGGGATTTGCCCAGGGCCACAGAGCGTGTAGGAAGCAATGCTAAGATCTAACACCAAAGCCCATGCACTGTGCCTGGTACACGGTGGGCACTCAGCAAATCTGCGCCGTCCCCACCCCAGACCATAACCCGATGCCCTCCCCGGCAAGGAAGGCCTCATAGTCTAAGGAACAAAGGGGCCAGGGCTATGCTCGCCTCCCGCACTCCTGGCTCATTCCACTTGGAGATGACAGGACCAGCCCCGCGCAGCATTTTGGTCAAGGCTAGAGGGTTTTTAAAAGTGCATTTGAATCCATGGGGAGAAAAGCACAGGCAGAACCCGCTGCTGGGGAAGGGCGTGCAGGAAAGGCTGGTGCCTCTCATCTCCTCTTCTTGTGGTTTTTGCTAGTGTGCCAAGCATTGACCTTGGCGCTGGGCAGTGGCCATGGCACCACTTGGGCATCTGGGAGTCCATGAGGAAGGTGCTGGGTCAGGCAGCCAAGGGCCCTGGGGCCTGAGGGCTTCCCTCCTTACATGGCCTGGCTCCTGCTGGCTGCTCGGCTTGGCTGATTGAGCAGGGGACACCCAGGCAGGGCACAGAGTACCCAAGCCAGATGCGCTTTCTTATTTTATTGGGTGGCAGAAACCAAAGCATCAGACCACACAGTGATGAATACAAAGCCACTCCAAAAGAAAATCAGGGAGTGAACTTGAACCGAGGGCTCCAGGCTCGAAGCCTTTGTCCTTCCGAAGGCGCCTGGCCCAAGGGCTTTTGTTAGATTGGGTGAGAGGAGAAGGGGAACACAGGGTTCCTGGGGTCACCTGACTGGTCGCCACCCCTGGGAATAATAACATTGAGCATTTAGTAGGTGCAGGGCTCCATCCTCGGCACTAGACATGTATTAAGTCACAAAAACCTATGAGATAAGTACAATCATCATCCCAATTTTCTAGAGAAGGAAACTGAGGCAGAGAAAGGCTAGGCGACTTGCCTGAGGTTGCAGCTGGTGAGTGGTGAGGCCGAGATTTGAACCCAGGCAGTCTAATTTGGAAGAACAAAGGAGAGAGAGAGAGAGAGAGAGAGAGTGTGTATGTGTGTGTGTGACTCTTCTTTCCTTCACTGAGCTGTGGCCTGAGTTTATGAAATGTCATCTGCCTCCAAAGCTAGAATCTGGTGACACCATCCACTCCATCTCAGGGATCCTTCAAGTGCCTCCAGCCTCAGTCCCGCTCCCGGCCTCCTCCTCTCTCACCCAGATGTGGCCTCAGCCCTGGCCTGGGGTCTCCCTACCTCCAGCCACTCCCCTTCCAGCCAGTGCCCCCACAGGGGCCTTTCCACAAGGCACATCCAGCCACATCAGGCCCCTGCTAACTGCCTGGCCTCTACAGGAGACCAGCCACCCCTTAACCATGGACTGCAAGGGCCTCCAAGACTCCCACGACCACCTTTTGGTACGCTTCTGCCCCATCGACATCAAAGGACAGTCCCCGGAGCTCACTTGGTGACTTGATCCCTTCTGCTCGGACTGCCTTTCTACCTCCTCCCTTCCCACTTAATTCCTGTCCATCCCTCAAGGCATCACCTCTATCCCCGACACCCCCCATCCTGTCCCTGCCTTCCCAAGAGCTCCCACGGCCACTGCTGATCTCCACCCCCGCCTCCCCCACACTGTGTAGGATTACGTCACCAGCCAGTGTTCTGGTGAGCTCCCGGAGGCGTGGGATGGCAGCTGTGCCCTCCTCCGGGGACAGAGCAGGGATTGGTACGTGGTCTGGACTGCATAAAGCCCCACCACCTAGCCAACGTTAATTAAACAGCACGGGCAGGAAGCCTGGCTCGAGGCTAAGGGCTTTGCGTGCATCACGTCTTTGTGTCCTCTGCACCCCCAGCAGTTAAAAAGAGGGGGCTTGAGGATCCACACAAGCAGAGGGGCTCCCAACCTCCTCCCTTCCTCTCTCTGCTGTGCCCTCTCCAGAGCGAGGACAGGCCCCACGTGACTCCTTCTGATGCCCCATGTGCCTGCCTTTGTCTCCGGATCTTCTTGAGGCCGGAGAGCCTAGAGCTGCCCCGGATAGGCAGGATCAGGAGGACCTGTCCCTTCCTTTGTCCTGGGACCCAACCTCCCAGTGGGCAGTGGGAGGGCTGAGATTCGGTGGGGACCCCCAGGTCTGACCAGCTAGCTGTTTAGCCAGCCTGCCTTCTGATTGGTCCACGCCAGTGCCCACCCATTCTTGACCATCTTGACCCTCACTAACTGGTTTGCTGACTTGGCCGCACCCCCTTTCCATTTCTCAGCCTGTTTTCTCATTTCCAAAGCGAGGGAATTTCTCATTTCCTTAGCCGTCGGTCATCTCTGTCTCCTCCATCAGCCCTCAGCCCGGGCTCTCTGCCTCCGGGGCAGCTCCCCAGGATGCCATCTCCATGCCCACCTACCAGCCACACCCCTCCTCTACCTCTAGCCTTCTAGAAGCAGCATCTCACCTGCATCTAAACACAGTGGTTCTGAGAACAGGCTCTGGAGTCGAACACACCTGGGCTCCAATCCTGGCTCTTCATCTTTCTACCGCTATGTCTTTGCTAAATGACCCAACCTCTGGGAGCCTCAGTCTCCTCGTCTGCAAGAATGGGCATTGGGTTGCCCACATCATCACTGTGGTGAGAAGTCAGTGACTACACTGGCCTGGAGCGGGGTGGACAGCCCTTCCCATGGCCACGCCAACCCGGCAGGTGTACGGGCCTCCCTGGGCCGCTGTGCGCCCTGAGCTCAGGACCCCAGGACAGTGGCCTGAACCCTAGGTGCTGCACTCCGGCCCCCTCTCCTTTTGGTACCAGGTCGACTCAACTCCACATGTCTGCTGAGACTCAGCGCCCTTTGGAAATGGGGACGAGGACAGGAAAGAATATTTATTCAGCACTGACTCTTTGCCAGCCACATGCCACCTCCACGAAGCCCTCTTTCAATGACCCCATGTGCCCTCTTTCAATGACCCCATGAAGAGGGAAGCACTGCCCATTGTACAGATAGGGACACTGAGGCTCAGGGAAGGGAAGCGACCTGCCCAACATCCCAGGGCTTATAAGCATGCTTCTCAGCCCACCCCAGATCCTGTGCTCCACCTGGTCCGGGGGCAGCTTTCAGGTAGAGAGAAGGGCAGAAGGAGCACTGGACTGGGAGTCCAGAGCCTGAGTCTCCTGCCCTGTGAGTCACTTCCTCTCTCTGGCCTCAGCATCTTCTTCTGCAAAATGATGGAGCAGTTTGATGACTTGTCAGTTCCTTCCATCAGGCTTGAACCAGATGGGCCTTTGGAGGGCAGAACTGCCCCACTAAGATGCTGGAAGTCTGCGAGACGCCAGGCTCTAGCGGCCCCCTCCTCGGCCCACCCAGGCAAAGCTGCTCTCCAGGGCAGGATCTGGCTTCAGCTGGCTTTGGCTTTGTAGCAATTAAGGGGCTTAATAAATACGGCAGCTCATAAACGGGCTACCTGTATTTATTACGTATCACGTTTGTTACCGATTACATCTAATGGGTAGCTTGTGGCGTGCTGGGCTCCTGGACAAATGCAGTAAAAGGAGCGTTGTCTCTGGGAAGAAGAGCCTCTGACAACCTCAAAGGTGAAGCAGGTAGAAAAATAGATGATGGGAGCTAGAGGGCAGATGGAGATCCAGAGGCCCAATTCCAGCTCCAGGGCGAGGGGTGTGAGTGGAGAGAGGGCGTTGGTTCCTGACCAAGGATCGAATCCCAGCCCTGCTAGGCTTCGCTGGTGGCTGGGGGCAAGTTCCTAAACTGCATGCATCTGAGTTTCCTTGTCTTTAAAATTAGTATAAAAATAATGCTTTCCTCATAATGCATGGAAAATAGGGAGCGCAGGGCTTGGCATGTGGCAGCTCTAGCAACAGCTAGTAACTGTTGGCAGATCTTAAATTCTTACCACGGGCCAAGGAACATGCACAATCTCAATCCTCATAAAGCTCCAGGGTAGAGGTAACTTTATCTCCACTTATCAGGCCAGGGAATTGGGGCTCAGAGAGGTGCCATCACTCATTCAAGGTCACACAGCACGGAAGTGCCTCAGCCAGGATTTGAACCCACGTCTGTCTTCATCTGGAGCCACAACTCTTCATCATCATTTTCGATAAGTGCAAATTCCCTCGCCCCATTCATCCATCCTCCTCCACAATGCAGGCCTGTCTTCATACCTCCACTGGTACCTCATTTCTCCCTGTTCAGGGCGATCAGCCTTCTGGGCCATCATCCACCGCCAGGCTGAAGTCACAAGACTGACGCCAGCCCACTCCACCTGCCACCAGGCGTTTCTGAGTGTGGGACACACCTCCTTAGCCAATCGGCCAGACAAGAGGGACAGACAGAGCCCAATCCCTGCCTGGGATCTGGCTGAGAGCGCCACTCACCCACAGAGCCCTTTGGAAGTTAAGTGAATCACAGCCCAGTTCCCTAATTTACCTCTAAGGAGGGTGGGGACATAGTCAGTCTCTGGAAGGTGGGCTGAGAAGAATCTTGAGACTATGAGGTCCTGTTTCTCAGAAATGATGCTCAAAGGCACTTATGAAGGAGAAATGGAGGTCTCTCTGCTGAAGGGAAATGATACGCCCTCCCTGGGCCCAGGGTGAAAGGCCCACTGGGGTTTGCCCAATCCCTGGAGTTGACAGGGACCTGGAGGGGAGCCTGGCCCCTCCACTTTCCAGCCTCATGACCTCGGACAAACACACAGTTTCCCTGGGCCTCTGCTTTCACGTCTGCAAAATGGGGCCAGGAATGCTGACCTCAGGAAAAAGTGTGGGCTGAAGATCGAATGGGACTAGATGCAGGGCACCTCACGTCACACCTGGCACACGGTGGCTCCGTCCCTCTTCCCTCCCTGCGGCTCCGCCGTGAGGCGGCTCCTCTCCCCTACTCTTTCGGACAGCAATACACTGGCTAAGTTCCCCGCGTCAGGAGAGAGGGGAGGACTCTGATGCGGAGGATTTCTGAGTGGGAAGAGTGGTTCTCAAACTGGATTCCCTGAGACTGGCAATCTCCTAAAGCTATTTTCAGGATTGCAAAGAACACCTCAGAAATCATCCACTCGCTCACCACCAGCTGGCTCAAGGGGCAAGTATCTTGGGTTTTGGGGGCAATTAAATCACCCCAGGCTGGGGACCCTATTTCTTGGGTTGTTCAGAAGCTCTAACCCCCATGTATATATGACTTTGCAGTACAAAAAATGCAGGAGAAACTCGAATGTATGCCTAGGAAATGACTTGGTAAAGGCAGCACTGTTTGGTAGATAAAATCCTTTAAATCTTGGGGCCCAGAGGGATGAAATGTGGGAGTCAACATTGCAGGCAGAGTCGACTTCATGTGAGTTCAACTCCCCCCGTGCTCGGGGAGAGCGTGTAGGGGAGCCGGCTGGGTGCTGAGGTTCCACGCAGGGTTCTGACCCAGGGTGAGCATTGGGGGGGGTTGGGGGCTGCGGCCCTGGCTCTCATGGTCTCAAGGCTCCTGTCGTGGTGCCTGTCATGGTGTCCCCTCACCTGGCCAAGTGACGACTCTGGGCTCACAGACAGGTGTTTCATCATACAACGTGACCCCCAGATGCAAGCGACTACTCCTCATACAACGAAACCCAGTGGTTCAGAGCTTTAAGGGGATTTAAGGGAAACTTCTCTCTGACACTACTGATCGTGTCACTGGTGGTTTAGAAGCTGGTGCTTGTGTAATTTATGACACCAGCATTTTCCGTAACAGAAGTTCTCGGTCATAAGCAGGTAGGGCCCCCTCGCTTTGGAAATGAGAAAACAGGCTGAGAAATGGAAAGGGGGTGCGGCCAAGTCAGCAAACCAGTTAGTGATGGATGTGAGCCGAGCACCCTGGTCTTGAAGGCCAGGTCAGGGCCCTGGGAATACACTCCAGGCTCGGTCTTGTGCTTGTTTATGTTGGTAGCACGTCTCTTCCCTTGTTAGAACGCATGCTTCATAAAGGCGGGGACTTGTTTTGTTCACTGCCTTATTCCTTGAGTCCTGAGCAGTGCCTGGTACACAGTGGGTCCTCAATTCATAGGTCTGAATGAATGAATAGTGGGAAAAGAGAAACGGAGACAGAGTGCAGATCTCACAAATCAGAGAAACAAAGGTCAGGAAGAGAGGGAAAGACGGAGAAAGACAGACAGCAGGAAGTGACGTGGGTCGAGACAGACAGACTGAGAAAGAACTGAGGACGAGGCAGGGCAGTGTCAGGGGAGAGGGCAGAGGTACACAGGGAGAGAGGGGGCGCCAACTGCTGACTTGTCACCTGGGCAGTTCTTTGGGCGTCAGCAGGACAGAATCTCCCGGCCAGAGGGCCTCTTGTATATTCTTTTATTGGCCCAGCTTGTCCTAGAAGGAGAAAATATCCAATTACTATAGGAAGTCAGTAAGGAGCCGCCACGTTCAAGAAGCTGTTTATGAAAACCTGCCCTACGGATGCACACAGGGCAAGTGCCTGGCTAATCTGGGTCCATTAGTGCTAATGAAAAGCTCTCAGCAGCTGGGCCCACTCCAGCTGGGGAGGCCCGCACGGGGGGCCTGCCCTCTGCCCAGATGGCAGCTCCTGGGTCCTCCCAGGAGCTGTGCGGGGAACCACAGTTTTAAGAGACTCTCGGCTTCTGGCACGGGCTTCGTCTGTGCTGACAGACCGCATGTGGCTGAGGCACTGAGAGGAGGCGGCGGGCCTGGTGAGTCACACACTTGGATGCCACCTGGATGTCACCTGGGCATCTGCAGGGAGGCCTCAGCTGGGAGAGTGACAGCAGGGGCGTGTTCCTCAAACCCCCGCCCCAAGGGAGAAATTGGATGCTGGAAAGCGTTGCTTCGCCTCACAGAAGGATTTGCCAGAAGTCTCCTATAGGGAGCCGGAGCCCAGCCATGGAAATGAGGGCTTGCTTTTAGCCGTCAAATGGGCCCAGATGGAGGCCTGTGTTCTGCCACACCTCTGGGGAAGCCCACGGCTGGGGTCCTGTGCTAGGAGGGCCTGGAACAGTGAGGAGCTTGGGCCGCGGGGGGGCGTTCTCATTGCGAGGAAGGGGGAGACTTGGGGGTCTCAGGTGCCAGATGAGATTCCTTCCCGTTCATATCAGTGGAGGGGTGGTGGATGAAAGACTCCTCTCCATCCATGCATGCATCTGCTCGGGAGACACGTATTGAGTACCTACTGTGTGCTGGGCGCCCTGTTAGGAACCGGGGATGCATCTAAGCTCACCCTCTGTGTCGGGTGGTGGCGGTGGAGGAGATTGGAGGAAAGAAAGCGATGACGATAGGGCTGGGGACCCACAGGAAGGAGGACTAACCGTCCACGGGTGTAACTCCACTCCACGGGGGGCGGTGGGGGGGGGTTCTTGGGGAAGGGGCAGCACAGGGGAGCAAGTCTTGAGGAAGCGTGGAGGCGAGGCTGGGCAGATGG
Source organism: Mirounga leonina (assembly GCF_011800145.1). Taxonomy (NCBI): domain Eukaryota; kingdom Metazoa; phylum Chordata; class Mammalia; order Carnivora; family Phocidae; genus Mirounga; species Mirounga leonina. The sequence continues at coordinate 22,187,142 of NW_023270418.1, read as the reverse complement.
AAAGGCAAGAGAAGGGGCCTCCCTCCTGAGAGCTCGCTGAGGCCCCCCATACCCCTATTTGGCCTAAACACACACACACATGGCAGGCTCGTCAATCGCCTGTCTTTGGATCTGCGGCAGAGAGCTTTGGGCTACAAGCTCACACGTGAGCTCCCTGAATGCTCACGACACCTGGAAGTAGGGCTCACGGAGGCACGGCCCTTTACCGAGAGGAAGCCAAGCCCGGCGGGGGAAATGGCTTGTCCAGCATCACACAGCTAGGACGCCTGGGAGCTGGAGTGCAAACCCAGAATGGGGATCAGAACGAGCTCTGAGAGAAAGTGCTTTATCCGCCCGTGTGGGATCACACTGCATCCTCACAGCAGCCCTGCTGGGTGGGCTATTGGCCCATTTTACAGAAGGAAACGGAGACTGACTGATATAAATGGCAAAGCTGAGCATCCTCCTGTGATCCCAGGAGATCCCAGGCAAGGCGTCCGAAAAGCCGTACTGGGAGCCAAGAAGGGGAGGGGGGCACGATGCCCAGCCCCATCTGGCCTAAACAGTGATGAATCCTGTGAAATCGGCCCTCGGGCTGAGGGGAGGTTCTGTGCACCCTGGCCCCTACCAGGCAGGACACAACCAGCAGGGTGGGCACGAGGGAGTGGGGGGAGCAGGGAGAAACCCCCTGGGTCCAGGTAACGTCCAAGAGGCTCTGGGCTGGAACTTTGTCCAGGGATGGCTCACAGGGCGAGAGGAAGCCAACTCAGGCTCCTTTCTAGAGCTAGGGTCTCTGCAGTTAGGGAAAGGAGCCCCAATTCTAGTTCAGGGGCTGTACCCCATGCCTAGCCCCGCTGCGGGGCTCAGGGAAGTGGGGAGGAGTCAGTTTTCTCCTACCCCTGTTTTTCCTCCCCCAGCCCAGCCCTGTCCAGCATCTCAGGCTGGCAGTTGTCCTGAGTATGATGTGACCCATTTTCCTCTGGACACTGAGACTGGAACGAGAGGCCCTGGTGGCACACAAGGCCCATCCAGTGACAAGGAGGAGGCACTGAACTCCGTTTGGCACCTGCCCGCCTCCTCTTTACTGGATATCCCTGCCCCATTGTATGCCGGCTCCTGGGCTGAAACGAGCTTATCCCTCTTTGGGGTTCCAACTGCCCTGAACAACCTCCCATCTCTCTTTGTCCTTCCTGCTCCCCCAGTCATGGCCTGGCTCCCGTTTCCTGACCCAGCAAAGATCTGTGTTAAGGGGAAGCTGGCAAAGGGCAGCCGAGGGGATGCCTGCCACATGCACCCCATCTCAGCTGGGACGGCACTTGCCTTGGCCAGCTCCTCTGAGACCTTCTTCTAGAAAGTCACTAACCCTCCCTGAGATGCCACATTCTCCTCTGAAAACTGTGATCCTCAATTTCAAAGTCAAATGTGGTTGTAAGAATTCATGATATGGGGGCGCCTGGGTGGCTCAGTCAGTTAAGCATCCGACTCTTGGTTTCAGCTCAGGTCATGATCTCAGGGTCCTGGGATCGAGCCCCAAGTCCGGCTCTGCGCTCAGCCTGGAGTCTGCTTGAGTTTCTCTCTCTTTCCCTCTCCCTCTGCTCCTCTCCCTGCTCATACTCTCTCTCTCAAATAAATACATCTTAAAAAAAAAAAAAACAATTCATGATATGAAGCACATGAAATTAACTGATATGATATGAAAACCCTTGGAAACCTGCAAAGTACTTTTCCCATGGGGAGCTAGTATTACCAGTAACATCACATAGTGGAAATAAGTGGAGTCATCAGTGGAGGAGGGCATGGGGGAGAACCCTGGGCAAATGGCTTGGTCGGGATAGCTACAAACATCTTTCCCCTATGTGGCCCTAAATTCAAGTTAACTGCTACTATTTTGCGATAACCGACTCTAACGATAACTCATAGTACTGCGTGTTAACCATGGAGCAGGCTTTGCTAAGCATCTCTCCTATGTACTCCTCGCCTACGAGGTCGGTACCCTTATTATCCCGTTTTCTATATGAGGCAGCTGAGATTGAGAGAATGTAATGAACTGGCCTGAGTTTATTCACATGGTTAGTCGGACATGGCCACGATTCAGGCATAAGCCAGCTGGATTCCAGATCAGAGCTCCCGACAAGACACCAGCCCACAGAGAGGACACCCGAAAGAGGAAGAGCTATGCCTTGGGCTCCAAAATTTCCAACCCAGGGCTGCTCTATCCTGAATCAGGCAACCAGGCCGACTCCCAGGGAGCCAGCTAGCATCCTCCCCTGTGCCACCTGGAGGTCCCTGGGGGATGACCCAATCCTGCCATCCCTTGACAGATGGGAGCCCTGAGGCCCAGAGAGGGGCAGAGACGGGTGAGGTCACGCAGTGCCTTGGGGTTCTCTTGTGCAGGCCCCTGCCTGGGCCAGACAGCTTTATTAACCTTGCCCCTCCCACCGCCCCAGATGGCGGTTCCATCCCATCTGCACAGTGAGGGCCCGGGAGGGGTTCTCTGATTAAGAAGAACAGCTCAGTTCATAAATCACTCCTTTTACTCCCACTGCCCTCGGCTCCCGGGCATACTTTCTGGAGAGAGAGAGAAGGAGGCAGGTGGACACGAGCGATGGAGAAGCCCCATGGGAGGAAGCAAATGCAGGTCTGGGCTGGGGTAGAGCCCAGAAGTGTCTTGCAAGCGCCCCAGCCAGGCGAGGGCGCTGTGGGCCAGGGCAGAGCCTTCAGGGTCCCACTGGAGCCACCACGCCCCGCAGCAGCCTGGCTTCCCACCAGCAGGGCTCTGCCCCGACAAGCTGCAAGATCTGGGCCAGTCTGCCTCCTGAGCTTCTGTCTCCTCACCTGTAAGATGGGGGTTTTCAGAGCCTTTGTGGCTACCGGGGGGGGGGGGGGGGGGGGGGGGTGAGTGGGTGGGTGGAATGATGGAGCTTAAAGGGCTTTGGTGGCTGCACATCCAGTTCCTTCCTTCCTGCATGCCAGGCCCCTGCTAGTGCCAGCCCTGGGCGTGGGCCAAGGCGCAGACAGCGGTGGCTTTCCTCCCGCAAGGACTCACTCAAATCTAGTGCCAAGCCGTAACCCCACATTGGAGAGGAGTGTTAACAGCCATCCCAACCGAGTACTCTGGGCCAGCCCCAAGAAGCAAGGGCGGGGCTGGAGGGGGCGCTTATTGCGGGGGGGGCCGGGGTGCGGGGAGCACAGGGCCATGATAAGGCGCTGTGTCCTGGGTGCTCACCTAGAGCGATCTTACTCGATCCCACAAAAAGCTAGGCAAAACAGACGATCCCACCATCATTCCCTTTCACAGCCCGGGAAACCAAGGCTCCACGGGGCTAGAAAGGTCCCAGAGCCAGAACCGACACCAGGTTTGCCGGCCTCTGAGCCCTGTTTTCCTTCATCAGGACACGCACGAGGCAGAGGCTTGTCAGGATAAAAATGACCCTTGCCATCAGGTTCAAAGCTGAGGGGGGAGGAATTATTTGCTCGCTGGCTGCCTGCTGGGCCTCCTCCCAAGACAGACAGTCTCGTAAACAAGCAATTGGCCCGAAATCCTGGTGTGCCTGGTGATGGCGCGGACATGGGGACATGGACACAGCTGAGCGGGGGCTCAAATCTAATTAGGCTCCCGGGGGCGGCACCGTGAAGGTTAACCAGGCAGAGCCTGCCAGGGATGCAATGGGATCCTAAAAGACAGCCTCTCCTGCCCCCCAGACTCACAGAATCGTGAATGTCGAGGGCACAGAACGTCTGATCTGCAGGTCTAGGAAGGTCCCATCTTGAGGGTCCCTGCCACAACCCTTTCCCCTGTCCCAGAACTCCCATGGGCCTGTTTCCATCAGAGAATCTTCAAAGAAGGAAGTGCCTTCGGGAAGGTGACCTCCAAATCTCTCTTTTCACAGCGGATGCTGAAGTCCAGAGGGGGATGGGGTCCTGCCCAAAGTCACACATCACAGCTGGAAGCAGGAGCTCCCGATTTTAAGTCTGCTGCTCTTCCCCGACTCAAGGCAGCCTCCCAAGACTGACATCTGAATTTATTTTGGCTCCTGACAAGATGAGGCACAGACCACCTTGGTGAATCCTCCCGACCACCTGGTAGTTGGGTGCTCTGGATCTACCAATGAAGAAACTGAGGCTCAGAGAGGTGAAGTCACTGGCCGAAAGTCACACCGTAGGCTGGAAGAATGGTTAGGACAGACAAAGCAGAATTCCTGTCCTTCTGCCCTGGCTGTCTTCCAGAGCTATGGCTGTAGGGACTTTGGGCCTGCTGATGCCCACAGTGACCCTTGCCACAATGCACACTTCCCATTCTCTCCATGGACCTGGGCTGGACTGAAGCCACAGAAGATGCTCATCCCAGACACAGGACAATGGGTCCATCCTCCTGCTTTGGCGCTCCGACGGCCTGTTTGCAAAGGCCTCTGGGGACAAAGGCTCTGCGCCCTCTTGCAGAGACTTTCACTTGCCACGGTCAAGGTGCTGAAGGCAAGGCAACCAATTTGAACTTGGACGTGAGCAGAGAGGAGCGGTCATTCCGTGCACTGGGCACAGGATTTGGCCTCAGAACAGCAGAATCCAAGGGCTGGGAGGGACAAAGGCCGGGCAGAGTGCCGATGCCGGCCCTCCTCCCAAAGCCAGTCCTGCCCTGTCCTCAGGCCTCCCTGAGCCTCAGGGAAAGGTTCCCTGACTGCCAGCCCTGGGACCCAGGGAAAGGGAGGCGGGTGGAGGAAATGAGCGGACATTCCAAGCAAACAAGGCTCCCAGGCTCCAGGGGACATCCTTGTGGGGCTATGACAAGGACACTTGGGTTCTGGGAGACGGTGTGGGTACCAAGCGGATGAGAAAGAAAGCCAGCCTTCCAGTGAGGGAGCAGATGAGAGATTTTAATCCTCTGGAACCCTCCTGCCTTTGGAGAGAGCCTGGGGCTCGGTGGGCGGGAACATCTCTTCTGCTTCCCCCAGAGATCTGAAATGGAACTGAATACAGGGAAGGAGGTGCTCGGGGCGTGGCTGGTGTCCGCTGGTCAGGGGTGGGCGCTCTGGGCCTCTTGGCCACCCACCCCAGCCTCGAGTCGCGTTCAAGGAGCAGAGTCCACACAGAGACCAGGAGGAGCCTGCAGGCCCAGCGTCCTCGTCAGGCTCGCTTCCTGAGGGGCACCCACAGGATGAAGTGTCGGGGGACCAGCCCATCCTTATGGTTTTCTAGCACATCCGTGCCAGCTAGAGGGAGGCTTCTCCAGAAGGGAGGTCGCCCCCATCCAGTAGCCAAGGACACCCACCCAAGGGCACACCGCCCAGTCAGGGCTGGATGACATCGACCAGCCCCCCAGCCTGGGTGTTCCCTGCCACACATCGGGGGCAGCCGTGGCACATGCTGGGAGTGGTCTCAAAACTCCGCCCGGGCACAGCCCACAGAAAAGGTGATGTGGCCGTGGCAGGAGCCACAGGATGCTGGCTCTAGGGCTGGAAGGGGCAGGGAAGGGGGACACCCGATGTGTTGTCCGAACATGTTGTCAGCCCTCTCCCACGAGACAGAAGCCCTTGGTGGCCAGAGCCATGTCTCCTGCCTCCTCTGAGTCCCTTCAGAGGATACACAGGGTACTGGCTGGAATATTATCGATCTAATAACTGCTCCTTCTTCCCACGTGCCAGGGATGGGGCTGAGCACTGTCCCCAACACCACCTTCAATGGGCCAATTATTTCTGAGTCACCGGGGAGTTCACTGAGGCTCAGAGAAGGTGAGTGAGCATCCCACAGTGGCCCAGCTGGCTTCCGACCCCAGGAGGCACAGCGCTAGGTGCTAGAGCACCTACCGGCTGACCAGCTCTTAGACCACACTAGACAGAGCCAGTGGGCAAGAGAAGCCCGCAGGCCCGAGTCCTGGGTTCAAGTCCAGGAAGTTCTGTGTTGCCTGCCCTCTCTCTAACCCTGAGTCCTTCCGCTGTTTCCTCGGCCAACTGCATCTCTAAGCCTCGGTGGGGAGTAGGAGCCCCCAGCCCTCCCTCTTTTCCCACATTTCATCCGGCCCTCAGGGCCTGGAGCTGCAAGAGACCCTTTGAAAGACTTGGTAATCCATCCCAAAATATGCAGGGCTGTTGCTGGGGCAACCTGGTTGCTGCACAGCCCGGATTTAAATATTTAATGGCTTCTGAGGTATGAAGGGGGCCTGGGAACAGGGCAGGAAAGGGCACAGGTCTGAGCCCCGGGCGGGGCGGGGGGGGGAAGGAGTGGGGGAGCCCTGGCAACTCCTCCAGAGAGGCCCCTACCTCCCATGTGCAGGAGGGCGCTGAGGGCTCCAGGCTGTGGCTGCCCCTAATGTCCCACAGGATAACACAGACTGTGACTGGGACCCAGACAGTGGGTGAGACCCAGAATTCCACCGGTAGGGGTCATGGGGGGAGGTGACGGGGGGAGTTCTCTTTTGCAGGTGAACAAGAGAAACGGATTTTTTTCAAAAGGGCCTACTGTACAGTGGACGCCGTGTGAAGTTCTTGCCTTCTGTCCTTTGAACCTCACTATCATCCTATGGGGCAGGCCTAGTATTCCCAATTCACAGCTCAGAAAAGTGGGATCAGAGACGTGCAGTGACAGGCCCCAGGACACACAGCTGCTAAGCGGCAGACTTGAACCCAAGGCAGTGGCCTCCAAAGCCGGTGCTTTTTCTGTCAGCAGCCAGGGTCAGAAGTGCTGCTTAAACTAGTAACAGCAATGGCCAGCGTGTATGAAGTCCATTCTATGGGCCAGGCACTGTGCTAAGGGCTTTGCGTGTTCTAATTCACTTAACCCTTACGACGACACTGGGAGGTAGGCACTGTTACCCCCATTTTCCAGATGTGGAAGCTGAGGCCCCAAGAGGGGAAGTAAGACACCAGGATCACAGGTAAGCGGGGGAGGCTGGATTCAGGCCTCCACAGTCCACTCCGGAGCCAGTACTCTTCATCTAGTGCTTCTTCGTCTTTTTTTTTAATATTTTTTTTATTTTTAAAAAAGATTTTATTTATTTGACAGAGAGGGTGGGAGAGCACAAGCAGGCGGAGCAGTAGAAGGAGAGGGAGAGGCAGGCTCTCTGCCATGCAGGGAGCCCGATGCAGGGCTCGATCCCAGAACCGCGGGATCATGACCTGAGCTGAATGCAGACGTTTAACCATCTGAGCCACCCAGGCGCCCATCATCTAGCTCTTCCTACCCCACATTTAGAAATGTGTATAACAAAAACAACAAGTTAATTAATTGAAGTCAAACTTAAAATCCTTTTTTTGCCCTGGCGTTGTGTCCACATCCTCCAAAGCTGGATAGGATGGCAAGAAGAAATTCTTCCAACAACTTAGCAATGAAGATGAGTCAGCTTGAGGCTTGCTTTCATTGACTTGCTCTACACACAAGCCACGTGCACATAAACCCACACAGACTGCAACGTGACGGCCACACAGACATGTGCTCACAGACAGACAGACCCACGTGCACAGACAAATGTACAAACATATACACAGACACACACAAATAGACACCCGGACAGATGTAGCCACACACCTATGTACACACACGGGGGGTGTGCACGCACACACACACACACTCACAGATAGGGCCACCGGGCACTTTCCGCCTGATTGAACTAACTACAGTGTCAGGAAAAAGACATCCAAAGTCATCCGGCCCACGCCTCTGCCAACATCAAGAATAGCTGGAACAGGCAAACCGATCGGATCTTATTCTTAAATATCTTCAGTAAGGAGGATAAACCCCACGACTTCATTCTGATGTCTCCTCAAGTAGGGAAGTTGCTCCTGGCATCCAAGCAAATTCCATCCTGCTTGACATTAATCACAGCACAACGCTTTCCCTCCATACTCTGCTTTACAGCTCCCAAAGCCTTCCTAAGCTTACACTCTTGCTTCATCCTCACAACCATCCAGCAAGGCAGGGCAGAGATTATTTTAATTTATGGGGAGTAGGGCCCAGAGGGTTAAGGAGCTTGCTTGAGATGACACACATACTGTTCAAGGTGGGCTTCCGTCCCAGTTGTCGGGCCCTCCCTTTGGCTGCTGATTTCACCTTTGTTTCAATGACCCAGTTTGCTGTCAATGTCACATCAATTTCACTTCTCTCCTCTCTGTCTTGAGCTTCCTTGTATCTCAGCCTGTGTTCAGTGAGGGGACTTCACTGGCCCTGGCTCACTTCCAACCTGCCTCTGTGATGCCTGGTGCAGCATGGAGAGGAGACCCCTCAAAGCTGGGTTATCCTGGGTGATCCCGAAGCTTCCCCACCCTGAGTTAACAGGTTTCTTGTACTGGGGCAGACGGGTGAGGCTTCCCCCCCATTCTCACTCACCTGGGCAAGAATCCCTGAACTCCCCCCCACACCCCCCTCCCCAGGACCCAGGAACTGTCGCTGGAGCAGAAATCAAGCCTGCTCCCTCCCCCTCCTAGCCTCCTGTCCATGGGGGTCACTGCCCCAGTTACATTTGCTTGGCAATAAATATTAAGAGTCAATGGGTCTCCCAGGGCAACTGCACTGAGTCTAGTCACCTGGCCCGAATTAGGGAGGCCATAACCCCTTCCCATAAAGGGAATGCTACAGGTATTTGCAGCTCAAGTTCTGGAGGGCAAACAACAGAAAAACCAAGAGACACCATGTCAGAGCTCCTGTCTGGCTAAGAAAAGCCTGCGAGGAAATGAATCAAAGGAAAATCTGGGGCGGGGCCTGAGTTGATGGACAGGCAGGAGTCAGAAAGCCCTGTTTTCTTTCCTCCCCATAAAAAATCATCCCAGCTGCTCCTAGGATGCAGGTCTTAAGGGATGCAGGTCAGGGGTCGGGGAGGGAAAGAGCTGGGCTTGGGTGGAGACAGGGACAGGGAGTAAGGAGGGGCGGGGGCTCAGACAAAGGGGAACGAAGGCATCCTCCATCCTCCCCAGAAGCCTGGTCATCAACTCCACCAAATATCATTATTTCCAGGCCAGGAAAGATGCTGGCAATCCCACCCAGAAGCCTCGGGGATGAGCAAGTATTCAGTCTTATGGAGCACCAGGAGAGGATTTCTACTTCCTTCTGACAAAATAATAATAATGAAAAATAAAACTTCTTCAGGTCCTGGTTTCCCCATCTGTCCAATGGGACAGAAATCCCTACCTTGTGCTCTTCCCGTGAGCTGGTGCTGGGCAGGATGGGAGACCTAGGGAAGGGGACAGGAGGGGATCTGCCAGGGACTCAACTGGAGCAGAGGTGGCAACTTTTTCCTTAAAGAGCCAGACGGTAAATATTTTAGGCTTTGCAGACATATTGCTTCTGTCACAATGATTCAACTCTGCTTTGTTGGAGAAAGTAGCCACAGATTGCATGTAAAGGAATGGTCATGGCTGGGGGCCAACACAAGTTTATTTACAAAAAAAGACGAGGCAGGATTTGGCTCACTGATTGTGGTTTGTGGAGCCCTGACCCTAAGGAGTATTTAGGGAGTGACCCTGCGTCAAAGCAGCAGATTAGAAGTGAATGTGGTTCCCCCTGTTGTACAGGGAGCAGAGAATGGGAGAGAACAGAACTGGGTGTTCAGAGAACTGGGTTCCAGGCTGTGCAGCTTCTGCCAATTCCCAACACCTCCCTGAGCCTCAGTGGCTTCACTGTGCACGCGAGGATAAAGATGGAAGCGCTTCCCCAGCTTACGGGGAAGGTCCAAGGGGGGCCGTGTGGGTGGGGGGCAGTGCCCTCAGCAATCAGCAAACCCTGGCCAGGAGGCTAAGTTAACCACAGCAGGCAGGGCTCTGGCTGTGCCCCTGGCAGCTGGTAAGGGGGGCATGCCAGGGTCTGAACAGCCCTGGGGGGAGCTTTCCCGCAGAAGGGGCTGGAGGACTTGGAGCCGGTTACCCTCTGATGCCAGGGCCTGGCCCTACTTCCCTGTCCAAATCCTGGAATGCGTCCTTTGTCAAGCGCTCTTTGGAGCGGGGACTCCCCTGTACCAGGGCTGCCAGAGGGCCAGGAAGGCTGAGCCCTTGACCTTGGCCCTGCTACTGCTGAGTCTGGCACATGGAGACACCAGGTCCGGCCAGCCCTGGTGGGCCTGCCTGCTGCAGGTCTTCCGTGGTTCTAACGAAAGGCAGATGACCCAGGCAGAGCCTATTATAAGCCAAAGATGAGCTCTTTGATTAGCCTCTTGTGCCTGGGAAGGCCTCCTCCCTCTCCTGGTAAGGCCCAACAGCAGTGAGAAGGGGCAGAGAGGCTGGTGGATGGTGTGGCCAACTCTGAGCCAGTCATGGCCTCTGCATCCCCAGGGAAGGGAGGAAGGCGTTGACGATGGTGATGATGAGTTAGCATTCACAGAGCACTTACTATGTGCCAAGCACACGTCTAAACACTTCATATTGATTAACTCACGTAATTTTTACAACAATCTATGAAGTGGGCACAGTTATTCCGCCCATTTTACAGATGGGGAAACTGAGGCACAGAGAAGTGGAGTAACTTGGCCAGAGTTGCACAGCTCTTAGGCTGGCATTAGAACCCAGGCAGGTAGTTCTAGCACGTGGGATCAGAGGGTGTCTAAGATGTCTGAGAGCTGGTGGGGCAAACCATGGAATTCTCCAGAATTAGGAAACCCACTAGAAAAGAGGGAAAAGTGGGGGGCTCAGGATCTAGGCTTTGATTTGCCACCAGCCAACAGCATACTCTTGAGCAAGTTACTTGTCCTCCGTGGGCTGCCCTGGGGAGACAGCATGGGGCGTGGCCAGAGGCATCAGAGTAACAGGGGGACTCATCTCCCCCGCTCACTAGCGTGCGGCTTTAGCTTCTCTGAGCCTCTGTGGACCATGTAGTCTCATGGTCATGCGAACACCGATGAGACCACTCTGCCTGAGACATGAGAAAGCTCTCGAGAAGTTGGAGCCGAACTATCATTGCTCTGGAAGCCATACCTTTGCCCGGCCGTCCTAGGCCCCGAGCCAGGTTCATGGCTCCCAGTGCCAATGCTAAGCACACATCTAGGGGTCATGGGCTCCATTTCTGGCTGGAAAGGATTCAGGTATTGTCCTTTTAGGAATGGAAATGGTGGTCTGAACATGTGACGAGCAGACCCCATCATTTAAACGTGTAAACCCAGCCCAGTCTGCAGCCTCAGAGCTCACAAACGCGAGTGGAATAAAGGGGTCCGGGTTTAGGAAGGCTCGCTGAAACAAGCACTTGGGGGGCAGAGGAAGGTGGGTCTCACCCCTTACGGCCACTGGATCACAAGGTGCACGAGCGTGGTGGTGAAGGCCCCACACGCTCTGTGCACACTGGGGCTACCCTGCGGAGCACACACAGTGGGTGTGCCAGCCACCCGTGTGTCCTCTGCGCGGCGGGGGCGAGGGTCCTGGGAAGGGGCTTCAGGCCGGGCTCAGATCAAAGGCGAATTGCCTTTTTTGCAATTTCTGAGGAGGTAAGGATAAAAGGTATGTCCTTGGTCCAGCGATCTGGGTTCTGCCTCTCCATCTTAGAGTCTTGTCTCTGCCTCTGTCTGCTCTCTGTCCCCTGTCTAAAAGTGATCGCACGTGTGCACACGCAAACCCCCCCCCCCACCACCACACACACACTGGGGAGGTGGAAGGCTACCTGCTTGTGTCAGCTGCAACGCTTCTCTGAAAGCACACCTCGCTGGGGGCCTGGACATAAATCCCCTAACCCTGCCCTGGAACTGTGACCCCCCCAAACCCCTGCAGGCGGCGGCCACAGTTAATTTAGAGGCTCTGCATGTGTGAGCCCTTCTACAAAGCTGGCTTGCCCAAGGCAACCTCAGGTCCGGTGGGGCCCTGCTGGGAGGAGGGGGTCCTGGGGCACCTCCTTGCTGGGAAAAGGAAGAACCTGGCAGGTGTTTCATTTCCCCATGGCAGCCCAGTAATTAAGAAAGGAAGCCTCAGCAAGTTCATGGGGCAGGGACCACATGGGGATGGGGTGGGAGGTGGGGGGGACACACAGAGCAGGCTTTTCAAGGAGGCTGTCCTGGCTCCAGTGTGACCTTGAGCAAGTCACTTCATGTCTGTGCCCCTCTAAGGTGACTTCAGAGCCACCAGGCCCTGACCACACGTGCAGAGCTAGGTCACGTCCAGGAAGACCCAAGCAGCAGGACTACATGTAGCTATCCTGAGCATCAGGAAGATGATTCTGAGCTTTGCTTGAGGCCGTTACCCCCCTGGATGCTCCTTCCTTGGTGTAATTGTGAATAGCAAATGTTGGAGAAGAGAGTCCGTGGGAAATGGGTCTCCCGTAGAGGCATCATATCGGGCTTTCTAAGGTAGATGTTCCAGTAAGAGAGAAACCCCAAAGAGAACCTGGATCCCATTACCTGAGGGACGAGGGGGGACAGGTGGGAATAAACCACCTCCTCGCTGTGTGCCCCCAGGGGCAGGTAGGGCCTCACCCCAGTCGGGGTGATACTCAGGAGCAGGCCCGGATGCACTCAGGAGTAGGCCTGGCATGCGGCAGGGGCCCCCGGGGAGGGTCCCCTCCCACGGCTGGGCTCCACGTATCTTCACACGCACCTCAGTGAAGGCTTCGACAACCTTCTGAGGTATGGATACTTTGGGCGTGTGAACTGGAAAGCCAGGTCTCTCTCTACTACTTTTTAATGAACTCACCCCATTTTAAGGTCAGTGTTCTCTCTGCAATAAGGACTTAGGGACCCTTGGTGCAACCTCAGCAGGGATGCTCAGCTGCCTGGCTGTGCCCAAAGGGGACTGGCCTTCCCTGGCAGTGGCAGGCCCAGGACTGCATGATGGGCCAGCGATGTGGGGGCTCCAGAAATGTAGGCAGCTTCTCCCTCTACTGACCCCTCTCCTTCCCAGCTTCTCCCCCCTGGGTGAGGCCTGGCTGACAGGGCCAGGATGGAGGAGGCCATCAGGGTTCCTGCCAGTCAGAGGAGGAAGAGAGCTAAGAGAAGAGCCATCCCTCACCAACAGCAGAGACCTGGCCCTGAGGCTGCCCCTTGTCCCTTGACCCAGGGTCAAGAGCTCTGGCTGAAGGAATCCTCTACCCCCTTGTCATTTACTTACTCCCGTCAACAATCCTCACAACAGTTTATAAGCCCCCCGCCCCCATCACTGGGCTCATCTCCAACCATCCTCCTTCTCCCTCAACCCACGACAGCCATACTGGTCTCTTCCACAGGGCAAGCACATTCCTACCTCAGGGCCTTTGCACCTGCTGGTTCTTCTGCCTGGGACCCTCTTTCCCTCAGCTATTCCACATGTCATAAGCCCTCGCTTCACTCAGGTCTCTGATCAAATTCTTCAGGGAGACCGTTCCTGACCATCCCCACCCCCTCTCCCCACCCGCCTAAAATAGTCTCTCTCTCTAGTCACTGTCTGTCCCTTTGTTGTTCCTGTTATTTATGTTCTTTCCCCTTCCTTTGAACGCAGGAGGGCAGTGACTCTGTCTGCCTGGTTCATTGCTGAATCCCAGCATCCGGTACAGGGCCTGCCACAGTGTGAGTGCTCAGTGGATGTTTGGGGAAGGCAGGAATGAAGGAAGGGAGGAAGGAATGAATCCCTGTGTGGGTCTCTTTCACAAATTTCTGATCTAACCCTTGTTAAAAATCCATCAAAAGGTGCAGGACCAGCTATAATTTGTGGGACCCAGTAAAAATGAGGAATCTTATTCAAAAGCTAAGAATTTCAAGAGGCAATAGCAGAGAGCATTAAACCAAGTGTGGGGCCTTTCTCAGTGATGGACCCTCCAACCCACCCCGGCTCTGCATCTGCCCAGATTGCATACTGTGACCCTGGCCTTGGGGACGTGTTATTACTGTTGCCATGGTGCCATTCAGAGATAAGAGGATCAGGAGGGTGTAGGGGCTTGGGCAACGTCACACAGCATTACGCTATGGCTTAGAACCTTACAAACTCTTACTCCCTGGTTCTTGCAGTGGCTACAGAAGAAATATCATTACCTCCACACACCTAGAAATCTTGGGACCCAGCCCAGAGAAGAAAGCGAGAGAGCAAAATTGCCTGCAAATCTCTTATTCACCTCACAGATTCATGATTTATAGATATATCATATATCATATCACACATATATATGGCATTTTATTTCAAAATATATCCAGAGTTGTTTGGTTTTTTTTTTAAGATTTTATTTATTTATTTGAGAGAGAGAGAATGAGAGAGAGAGAACACATGAGAGGGGATAGGGTCAGAGGACGAAGCAGACTCCCTGCCGAGCAGGGAGCCCGATGCGGGACTCGATCCCGGGACTCCAGGATCATGACCTGAGCCGAAGGCAGTCGCCCAACCAACTGAGCCACCCAGGCACCCCAGAGTTGTTTTAATATAAAAAATAAGGTATTGTTTTCCAAATCTTCGAGGAGTGCTGATGTTCTATTAGGACATACAGGGCTAATCCTGAGAGTCTGGGTACCCGCTGGCTCGGGGATGAGTGCCCCAGGCCCCATGGGTACCCACAGCTCAACTGAGAAACCATTATCCCGGGTAGAAGACCCTAGGCTCAACAGCCCATACTACACAAGAAATGCTAGCTTCGTTCCCTCATTCATTCCCTCCCTCCCGCTTGGTCCAAAGGAAGCCTCCTCCAGGGTGGCCACAGACCCAGATGGCAGGGAGCCTTCCACAGGCCTGGGTCGGGAGGCCGGATCTCATTATTCCAACAGAGACAGAGGGGAGCCCGGCTTGGCTCATTCCTCCTGGGGAAATGTGCCTCGGCCTGTTAGCGGGAAGAGGAGAGTGTTATTACCCTGCTTAGCCAGCCAGGTTCACTCGCCACACTAATTGGAACACGTAATGGTTTGTTAATATAGTCTAATTTGGGGAGGCTGGCACACCAGGGTCTCTGGGGTCGGGGTGCGGCGTGGGCGAAGGGAGCCTCCCGTGGTATCACCGGGGAGGGCTGGGAGTGGGGCTGACACGCTGTTTGGTTTTTGGTGCTTGCCTTGCAAAATGATGTCTTTTTTTTTTTTTTTTAAGATTTTATTTATTTATTTGACAGAGAGAGACACAGCAAGAGAAGGAACACAAGCAGGGGGAGTGGCAGAGGGAGAAGCAGGCTCCCCACCGAGCAGGGAGCCCGATGCGGGGCTCGATCCCAGGACCCTGCGATCGATCATGACCTGAGCCGAAGGCAGACACTTAATGACCGAGCCACCCAGGCACCCCGCAAAATGATGTCTTAATCCAGCAGCCAAAGACCTGAAGTCGGTCGTGCTGCCGGGCGGGCACGCGTGCACGTTTACATGTGTACATGCACGTGTATGAGTGTGTCCGTGTGTGCATGTGTGTGGGTAACTGTGTGCAGGGCTCTAGGGCCTTGAGGAGCGGGGCGAGAACATGGCTACATCACACCTACAGGCAGAACGCGGTGGTCGAATTTTGAGACCGGAAACAAAGACATCTATTTTCCCATGAATGGCTCACCCGGCCCCTATTAACACTAATTAGGAGGCCTGGGAATTCCCCATAACTTCGTAATTACTGTTAACAGACTTCACAGGGACCGTGAAGGAAATGGAACACCCCTGTCCTGTTTCACAGCCAAGGTGATGATGGTGCAGGCGATAGCCCCCCCCACCCCGCCCACAAGGCACTGGGACTCCCCCAGGGGGGCCCCAATGTCCACACTGCCCAGGAGGCAGTCCAACCGAGGCGGGGGTGCCCTTGTGGGGAAACTCACTGGTGCGTGTGGCGGTGCTGGGGGAACTGGGGCAGGAGCTCAAGGAGGACAAGGACGTTATCTCAGAAAGAGACCCCGAGTTGAGCTTTGGGTCTGGAAGTCGAGAAGCAGACAGACCCCTCCGTGCCCAGGCCAACCTTCCCGGCCTCCCGCCCTCTCAGCCCCTGTCCATGAAGACGAACCATATTTTAATGGCGGCACCAACGAGGTGGCAAGATGGCAGCCATGACTTCACAGAGTCATCAGGCCCCCTCCGCAGCCTGCTGCGCCCTGCAGCCAGACGTCTTAGGAAACCACAGTTAAGCCATTAGCCGGAGCCCTCCGTTGCCTGGCGGTGGCATGGCCACTTCTGCCAGCTGACAGGCGCGGGGCCTTCCCAGAAGGGGCGGGGCAGGGGCCCTGCCCACAAGGCCTCATTCATGCACACAAAGACCCTCCCCACCGCCCCCCTCCCGGGGGTCCTGCTGTGGGCCCTGTCAGGGCCTGCGGGGAAGCCGGCGCCGGCTGTCCCGCTGTCCCTCTGCCCCCGCTGGCCTGCTCTTCCAGCCCCCACCCCCAGGAAGAGCGGCCCGTCTGTCTAGCGCTCTGGGCCTGGCTCTGCTTCCAGAAGACAGCTCTTTGTTCTTTCCTGTCTGCCCAGGACCTGAGATTCTCCATCCAGGAGGGAGCTGAAAGCCTACGGTCTTAATCGTATTAAAAAGGGCTGAAATGGTATCAAATACTAACGGACTTTTGGTGATGTTTCTTTCATTCTTGATACTCAGGTGACTTCTATTTTTTTTTTTTTTCTCATAAGGAACATGTATGATTCATGATTATTCATTCACAAATCACTGTGAACGGGCCAGTCAAACCCCCCACTCTGAAGCTGCCGGGTCTCTCTCCGGGTCTCCCACCTTTTCTCCTGTTGTCCGCCTAGAGAACTTCTTCTCGCCCCTCAATGCCCAGCTTGACATCTCCTCTGCCGTGAAGCCCTCCCTGATTTCTCCAGCCGAGGCAGTGTTTCCTGCTGATTGTTCCGCACTTTGGAGATGAGAAAATGAGGCCCAGAGAGGGGCAGGGGCCTCGCCAGTCCTCACAGCTAGGTCATGGGTGGTGGAGGCTACTCTAGAATCCAGAAGGGCTTTTGTTTACAGCATCCAGGGGTTGGCAGCGGGGAGGGGAGGCTTAGCAATATCCCCCCTTGATTCTCAACACCCCCTTCCTTCCCTGGAGCCAGCGCCTGCCCCATCGGGGACAGCCTTGACCTCCAGCTTTGTTCTGCTCAGGAATGAGCCAGGGTGCTCTTCTCTCTGCCTCCAGGCGCACAAATCAGTGAGGCACAGGATGAAGAACAGAGAATGGCCTGGTTGTTGTTCCACAAAGGGGAGTGGGGACAGGAAGCACTTGGGGCCCTTCCTCCCTCTCTGAAGCTCAAGGCTGTGTCTGCCACCCCTGCAAGGGCCAGGCACGGCCTCCCTGCCCACCCGGCTCCCCCCCGCCCCGGCCCCTCCCTGGCTGGTCCGTTGGAGGCCTGGCTTACCCAGCCCCGTGGCCCTGGGTCTGAATCTCACTTTGCCCCTGAATAGCTGTGGTTCCACAGACCTGGGCCTTGTTCCCGGCAATACTAACAGTTCATACGACAGCCTACCCTCGATTAAGCACTACTAGGTGCCGGGGCACTGGGTAGGTGTTTCATATACGCCATGGCTCATCTTCATGACTCCACTTTCAGGCACTCGTTAGGGCTCCCGTTTTGCAGGTAGAATGTTGCCACTTCCCCAAGGTCAAGAGCTTGAAGTGACGGAGCTGGGACTTAAGCCTGGACCTCTGTGGTGCTTACGAGCCCGACTCCCCACGAAGTTATATGGATTGGATGAGATCATCGCACAGGCTAAGCACTCCACTGATAATAACGTGTCGACCATTATAGCTTTTCTCATTTTCACTCCTGATGAGAGCAAGCACTGAGGTGAACGAGCCGGGCTGAGCATCGACGGGCAGGCAAGGCTTCCTGGGGGCCCGGTAAGGGGTGGCAGAGCCCCTGGCAGTTCCTACCCGTGGAAACCCCAGGGCCCGGATTGCTCCTAGCCAGAGAGTATTATTTGAGAGTAAATATTATCTTACCCTCCAGCTTAATCCAGACCAAGCTTATCTTTCCCACCAAAGAGCCCGCCGCCCAGAGAAAGTCAAGCCCTTTGCTGGCTTGCAGCTCTGCTGGGGGACACCAGATCTCTGGGAAAGCCCGAGAAGTGGTCTGGTATGTGGCAGTGGCATCAGAGAGACTGGCTCTGGGCTGGGCTGTCCAGCTCTCCAAGCCCACGCCGGGTTGGGGGGCGCCTGTCGGGGAGAAGGCAGGCCGGGGCACATTCCCCTTCTGCATGGGCCTGCTATCCCAGCCCCAGGGCAGATCTAGCTACAGTGGGGGTCAGGAACATGAAGCCCGACCTCCTCCTGTTTCATGCCAAGTCTGTTTATGCCACGTCTGTTTCCCTCCTGCCTTTTCCTTTGAAGCGTGGGCAGAACTCGTTTAGACCGGAGGCCCTGACTGACCCTCCCTGGGCCCCCAGTTTCTCAAACAGAGGGTCACTAGATGGGGAGCAGTCCCAGAAGACTCTATGCTGTTGAGGGTTGGGGATCCTCAAAGGGTCCCGGGAGCCAGGCTGGGTCAGCCCAGCCCCTGCCCAACCTCTCTCTCTCATGCTCCCCACTCGGCTGTCCCCTAAAAAGTGCTGGCAGGGCCAGACATAGACCCGAAGGACCAACGTCCAGGTTGGGGGTCTGTGTGGGTCTTGATGGCAAAACTAGAAACAATGGGTACAAGTTACAGGAAGAGAGAGTTTGCCCTGATACAAAGAAGAGTATCCCCCATCTCCTGGGAGGACTGGAAATGTCGTATAGCTGTTAAAAGATAGATCTGAAATCAGAGAGACCTGGGGTTTAAATCCTGGCTTCTCCCACTTCCTACCTGTGTGACTTTGGGTAAGTGCTTCAACCTCTCTGAACTACAATTTTTGTCAGCTGTAAAATGATTCCATCTCAGAGGATAGAACCAAAGCTCAAATGATGTCAGGAAGCCTGGTGCATACCATGTGATCAGGATGCCCAAGTTTCCTTCAGTCCTGGGGCTAGTGAGCGGGCTGACACGGGGTATTCAAGCAGATGTCCGACGGTCCTAGCGTAGGGTTGGGTACAGAGGATTTCCTTCTTGCACTAAAATAAAGATTGAACTCAGTGTCTCTATGAGATCTCCCAACTCGAAGAAGACACACTCAGGACGTGGCCTTGGCTGGCCGTGGGAAGGTGGGCATATCAGTGGGTGGGCACCGTCTCCTCGCACCTCTACCAGGATGTAAAAAACAGGCGTCCACATGTGGTATATGCTTCCATTAACACGAAATGTCCAGAAAAGGCAAAATCTACAGAGGCAGAGAGGAGACTGGTGATTGCCTGGGGCTGGGGGCAGGGGGCAGGAATAGGAACCGATGACAAGAGGGTACCAGGTTTCTCTCGGGGGTGATGGAAATATTTCAAAATTACATTGTTGTGATGGTTATGCAACTTCTCAAATTTACGACAAACCATTGGATCATACCTTGAAAATGAGCAAATTTCATAGTATGTAAATTATACGTCTGTAAAGCTATTAAAAAAACCCCAAATAGCAACACCAACAACAAAGTCGAGAGGGGCCAATGCATGGTTGGGGGTGATGCCCACACCCCAGGGGAAGCATGGCAGTGGCAGACTGAGGCCGGAGGTCACGGCCAGTTTCGAGACTCCTTCTCCACCTGCGGGTTCACATCAGCACTTTCTTGTTATTTCTCACCCAGTAAGAGAAATTATAACAGACCCACCGGCTGACCTCATGAACACCCTGAAGTGAAGCCCCAGGGATGTGAGCAGGCAGGTTCTGCAGAAGGATGGGGAGCCCGGGAAGGGGGTAGCATGAGGAAGGAGGCCTACTGGAGACAGCCCTCCCAGGAGCCTCTGGAGGTCAGTGCTGGAGGATGGCTCAGGGCATTTTATAGTTTGGGGTCTCTGAGTTAGGATGAAAGCCCAAGGCTCAGCCTGGCCTTGTCTCTAAGGCACTTGTGGGTCCACCTGAGAGAGGTGAGGATAGCACCAGTCATGTGCTGAGCGCTGCTCCCAGCCAGGGAAGGGCTGATATTTATCCTGCACATGTGACACCCTAGGATCTACAGACGAGCACAGAAGACCTGTGCTCAGAGTCTACACACTGAGGAGAGAGCTGACTTCCTCGTGGTTGCTCCTGTGCAAAGCAGGAAAATAACTTTACAAGCAATCTGAACACTGTTGTCTTGACTGGTAGTGAGCTCTCCATTGCCGGTGGTATGTAAGCAGATCAATGAACACAGCTCTCAAGGAGTCAAAACAGATGACCTTGAAACCCTTCCTCATCCAGTTAGTCGGTAAGGCCACAAAGCCTTGCTGTTCCTTTCCCTTGAGGGTTAAATCTATACTCAGAATAGAGCAGAAAGGCCTAGAGCCACCCTGAAGGAGGCGGTCTGGCTGGCACCTCCTCCACTAGAACCGCAACTCCTCTGAGCGCTCACCACAAATCCGCACTGATTGCTGGTTTGGGCTAATGTGATACTTGAGTACACACAGGCCAGACTGGGGCAGGCACTGCAGGGCTCCAAGCGAATGCACTTGAACCTGAACTACCCCAGAAGTGGGTGCCTGGGAAGCAGGGGCTGCCGGCCCAAAGCAGCTGCCGAGCCAGGCACATGGGCCCTGTCTGGCCCTCCAGCCGGAGGCCTGTTGCATACCTGCCCCCCACTCCGGCACCGGGGCCTTCTCTCTCCCTAGCTCTGGCCTCCCTAAGGACTCAGGATCCGGGCTGCCTTCTGCAAGCTCCCTCCTCTCAGCCCCGGACTCACCACAGGATGAGCTCATCAGAGGCCCCTTCCCAAACAAGAGCCCCAGGCCTGGGAGAGGTCCCGGTTCCCTTTCCTGCGCCTGCCTGGCCCTAAGAAGGCAGGGAGGGAGGCTGGGGCCTCTGAAGGAGGCCGGGCCTCCGAGGAGGAGGAGGTGGGGCTGGGGGCTTCCCCTGCCACCTTCTCTCCATGGGGCCGGCAGGCCAGCACTGAGGGGCGGAGGCCAGGGACCTCCTGACCCAACCCACCATCCACCTGGGCCCCTCTCAGCGGCTCCCAGCCTCCACCCAGCTCCAACCTCAAAGGGGGCCTGGGCTTGCTTTTCCATTTCTTGGTGCTGCCCCTCCAGGTCTGGAACCTAGATGTGCAGACCCTGTTGTAGTCTCCTCTCCCTCAGAGATGGTAAGTGGAGGCGCTGGGGGTAGAAGGCATGAACGCCCAGACTAATTACAGTGCGAGACAGTTACAGAGTGTTCTGGAGGTACTCAGGGCTGGACAGAAGAACACCACCTGGGCTTCAGCACTCAGTAGGTGTGGCTCCCTGGTGGGAATGTTCTGGCAACAGGGCAGGGCTCCTCCAAGACCCAGGGTATCGCAGCCCCACCCTGCCTCCGGCTCCCCATCCACCACAGGCTCAGCCCTGCCCTCCAGAAGACAGCCCAACGCCTGTTGGGGTCCAGAGAGACACTTTATCTCAACTACCCATCTTCCCAAGGTGCAGATCTCCCCCCACCCCCGCCCCTGCATAAACACTTTCCTGACTCTGCAGCACTGCTGGGGAAACCCAGCTCAGAGCACAAGAAGCCCATTGACTAGCCCTCCCCTCCCCCATGCCCTCCTCCGCTCTAGCCAAGCACGACCACTTGTAGGTCCTGGGCGGTTCTGCTCTAGCATGCCCCAGGGACTTTGCATGTGCGGATCCCTCTGCCAGGAATCCACTCCCCTCCACCAAGTCACACACAGATTTCTTTGTCTACCTCTAAGTAAGACATTCATAAGCCAAGCCTTCCCCAGCACCTCCCCTTCCCCAGCATGAGCCCCGTCACCCCTTCCATGCACCGCTGCATCAATGCGTTAGACCGCCTGCTACCTGCCTGTTGTGGTCAGTGAGTCTCAAACTTAAGTTTGCATGAGCATCCCCTTGGGGAACTTGTCAAAGTCCAGACTGCTGGATCTCACCCCCAAACCTCTGATTCATTAGTTCTGGGGTGGGAGCCTGCAGATGTGCTTTTCCACCAATTTCCTAGGCAATGCGGATGCTGCTGGTCTGGGGACCACCTTTGAGAACTGCTATTTAAATCCCGAGCTCTTTGAGATCGATCTTGTCTGATTTTTCTTTCACCCCCAGTCTCGGAATGATTCTGGTTTATAGTGGGTACTCAGTAAACAAATGAATGAGAGGTACTGATTTATCTGTTATAGCCAGTGTGGGTGGCAGGAGAATTTACTGAGACAAGTTTTCCTGATTTGTTCGCTCTGCTGCGGGAGCTCTCTCTCCCTTTTCCCAAGTCTTTGGCTCCCACGTCTTGGGGGTTGCTGGCTTCCAAGGCCAGGCACAGAGGTTGCTGCACCTAGGAAGATAGGCCACTTTCTGGGCCCTGGAAACTTCTTGGAGGGCATGGGCTGGAGCCCGCAGAAGTGGAGGGGTATAAGCCTGGGCGGGGGGGCGGGGGGGGGGCAGGCAAAGGCAGCAGGCCCAGGGAGAGCATTGTTGGGCATCTTCTGGAGATCAGCAAGAAGTAGATTTGGGGGATCCAAGAGCCACAGGTTCAAGTGCCTTGATCCTGGAACAGCCTTCCCAAGAGGTGATGGGACTTCCATGGGGCCACCCTGAAATGCCTGGGAGAGGCTGGGAGTCTATGCATCCAAACTCATGGCTGAGAGCTGCAACCAAACATCACCCTGGGCCCAGCGTGGCATGGAAATGGCCACTGCCCACTCGCCCTCACTGGGCCCCAAGGCTTGACAAAGGAGCCTCCCATTAATGTTCTGGGCCACACAGAGGCCACTGAGACTCCTACAGGATTGTAGAGGGCAAGAATCCTCCCTCCCCAACATGCCTGGGAGGGAATGCCCTTCAAATGGGCAGAGGGGGCTCCGTGGCAGATGGTCAGATCTGAGGAAGCAAAGGCAGGAGGCATACCTCGCACCCCAGTGTTGGTAAAATTCAAACCTGCTGCAAGTCCACTTAGCCCCGATGATATGCCGGCCAGGGCGAGGCCCGGGGCTCTGCCTGACGAGGGAAGCAGTGGGGCACCAGAGGGCACAGACGTGGAAGTGCAGACTCTCGGCAGGTGGACAGGAATGAGCGGATGTCCTGCCAGGAACATGAAAGCCCAGGCCGGACTGAGCCTGGGACTCCCCGACAGAAGAGGGAGCCCAGGCACACAGCTGGACACGGTGTCTGCGAATCTGTCCCTCCAAGCTTGGCTTGAATGTGGCGCGCCCCAGGCCCCCTGCCAGGACTCTAGGACACAGAACACTTGAGAGCCTCAAGACTCAGAGCAAACTGCAGCAGGGAGGCCAGGCTGCCTCAAGGACACAGACTGGTCCCCCACCCCTCACCCCCCCACCCCCTGATCCAATGGGACCACTGAGGCCTGGACTTCTGGCCCAGACGGAAATTCAACACAATAGCCACCTGGCCACCATCCCCACGTGACTGCACACCTGTCCCCTGCTCTTGGGGAGAAAAAAAGGGAGGCAATTTCCAGACTTGGAAGCTGTACATTCAAAGAGAATGTTGCTAAGAAGGGGAAGAAGCTGGCTGGTGTGGAGGGGCGGGGGGAGGATTTGGGATTTGCTTTTTAATTTAAACCCTTTTGGATCATTTGAGTTTTTAAGGACCGTGTATTACTTCTATAACAATAACTTCTAAAAATAATTTTTGTCTTAACAATACAAGGCAGTCTACAAAAATCTGTTTGGAAGAGAGAAGTTTAGGCAACAAATAGCAGAAGGGGTCATCAAATACACCATCATCATCCTTCTGGTGCGTTCACCACATGCCCAGAGCTCTGCTCTGTGTTTTTACACCCATTATTTAATCTAAGCTCATCACGGCCCTATGTGTTGGATGCTATTAGTGCTATCATTTTCCAGATGAGAAAATAGAATTTGAGAGAGACTAAGTACCATGCCCAAGGTCACCCAGCCCTGGAGCTGGGCTCTGAACTCTGCTGCAACTGGGGCAGGCGAGCTCCCATCTTAGATCAGGGCTCTGCCCCCCGCCGCCTCCTGCAACCATGGCTAAGAAACTGACAAGCTCACAAACCATTTGTTCTGAGTCCACTCCACGACTTGAAAACCATGATGTTGCCCAGGAGCCCAAATCAAATTGTCACAGGCAAACAAAGCCATAGCCTGGTGTCTCCAACCACCTTGGAAACTTGGACCGAGACTGGACAAGCATGTATTGCCGGGAGTTGGCTGTCATCTGTCCATCTGTCAATCCGTTCACCGGCTGCTGGCTGAAGGCCCTGCATGCCCAGCTCCGTGCTGCATGCTTGCGGCCAGAGAGGGCGCGAGGCCCACAGCCACCAGGAGAGGACCAGGTGAGCACAGGGCAGATTGGGCCCCTCGGTGCCTTCCAATTTGCAGGCATCATGTCCTCCAGAAATTTCCAAAACCTCTTGCAATTCGGGATCTAAACAGGCATTAATGGGGGTGTGAATGAAACAGAACCTTGCAATCCACACCCAGCAGAAGCCCTTCTTCTTCTCCAAAGTACTTAGTCTGCAGAACGCTGATGCAGCGCTTGGCAATCCGAACCATCTCTCTGGCCCAGGTGCGGTGCTGGCTTAACTGTGGTGGGTTCTCTGGCATTTCACCCAGGCCCTAGCCCCGAGATGGAAAGGGAGGGGTAACGAAAGCTCCAGGAGCCTGGGAGATGGGGGTGGGATTTCTCCCAGGGCTCCAGCCTGCAGACCTGAGCACGCTCGTGCTTGGCATGAGGTCCTGCGGCCAATGGTGTTGGTGGGGCCAGCCAGAGGGCAGAGGCTGCCCCAAAGTGCAGCCGGGGCCGCTGAGAGCATGGAGCTTGGCTGTCCTCTTCAACTTTCAGAGGCCCAGGCTCACAGCAGGTGTTCAGTTAATATTTGATGATCGAATAAATAAATGTGATTTTGAGGAAGGCAGCTCTACCTCCACTTGGAGATGGGAGAGGTGTGACTTGGCCCGATCACCATATTTTGGAGGACGTGGACTTAAGCACCAAAGACTCTACTGAGGACCCCTCCCACAGAGTCATAAAACTGAAAATATAAATAATAAGAACACAAATAGCATGCGTGCTATCACCAAGTACTGACCATCTGGCAGGCACATGGATAGGCACTTTCTTCCCTTAGTCATCTCATCAAATCTCTACAGCGGGCCTGTGAGATGCGTAGTATCATTATCCCCAATTTATAGATGGGAACACTGAGGCTCTGAGCATCAAGGCCATACTACCTGCAGAGCTAGGATCTGCACCCAGGTCTGACTTGGAAGAAAACTCTAAAGCTGGGAGGGGCCTCCCCCTTATTTTAAAACTGGCAAAGTACAGGACAGGAAGGCTGAGGACATCAGCAGCAGGGCTGGGACAGGAGACCAAGTCTTCTGACTTCCAGCCCTGGCTCTGTCGTGACCTGCGAAGCTGCAGGTGAACATCTTTTCTCCGTTTTGTGAAGAACCTCAGAGATGGGGGGATTCATTCCTCTCGGTCCCTGTGCAGCACCCCCTCTTTTGAAGGGCCCCTCCACAACTCTCTTTCCTGAGGCTTTT
This sequence comes from Mirounga leonina, assembly GCF_011800145.1. NCBI lineage: Eukaryota > Metazoa > Chordata > Mammalia > Carnivora > Phocidae > Mirounga > Mirounga leonina. The sequence continues at coordinate 22,161,886 of NW_023270418.1, read as the reverse complement.
TCCTAAGGAAAAAGAAGCAAAGAAGCAAAATGGAAGAGCCACTCAACTCCAAACCCAGGCTGTGGTTTAAGGCAGACTTGAGGATGGCCACAGGCCTGAGCAGCCAAGCCTGGAGGCCAGCAGGGAAGAAGCTGTCTGCACTCGTCTCATTTCCTGCCTGGCACAGTCTCCCAAGCCCCAGGCTCCCACCTCCAGGCTTTTGCTCTCACTGTTTCTTCCTCCTGGGATGCCCTTCCCAACATCCTTTCCAGTCCCATATCCCACCCCAGTTTTCAAAGCCCAGCAGGAATGCACAGCATTCCCTGACTTCTCATCACCATCACCACCCAGAAGTGACCTCTCGGTCTGGCCCTGGAACCCCCAAGCCTTCCTTTATAATTCTGCTCCAAACCCTCTTACTCTCTACCTTGTACGTCAGGGATTTGCTTTCATGCCTGTCTCCCTAGGACAGGCTGGGAGCGCCTTAAGAGGCCGACCTCTGAGGTGTTTCGAATGAATGAGGTATGGCGGGAGTGAAGGCTGGCCAATTCTTTCCGTTTACTCATGAGCACTCCCAGACTGGGTCTCTAACTGTGGCCTCCCCTCCCTCTCCAGGACCTATCACAAGCTGCATCTTACGCTCTCTGAGTCCTGGAGAGTGAGGACCAAGCCATTCCAGTATCTCTGCGGCATCAGTCCTAAGTGAGAGCTTTGAAAATCAGCATGGAAAAGAATCAACCCACAGACATTCACCAAGTTCAACTGCGGTTCAGCACTGAATGAGATACTGGACAAGGGGCGAGGGTAAGACACCCAGAGGAAAGGTCCTGCCCTCAGGGGATCTCCCAGAGGAGAGGGCAGGGACCTTCCCCCTTTGCTCACTCTCGATCCCTGGAGCCTGAAACAGCGCGGGGCCCATGGTAAGAACGCACTAGCCACCGGCTGAAGAAATGAATGAACACTCGTTGACCCAGCAGCACTGAGCACACCATATAAGGCAGGGTGGTGCTGAACGCTGAGCTGGTCTGTGTGGTGAGTCAGAGCTGCAGAATCCACAGGCGAGACACACACACACACACACACACACACACAGACTGGGGCACGGGGGTTTGTGGTTGACAGAAATCAAGCGAAGGACCGAACATAAAAAGCACTTGGCCACAGCTGCCTGGGAGACAGCATCATATGCTGTGGTTTTTTATCTTTTTCCTGCAGAACAATCTTTTTTCAAATGAAATCATACACCACACCCTAAATGCATAACAGAGCTGCCACGGTGGATATCAGCTACTGCCGAGAGGCTGGCCTGCTCTCGTGTGCCCTGGAACCCCACAGAGGCCCCTGGGCTCCCCAGAGATGGGGTTCCCGCTCAGTCAGAGGCTGCCTCCTTCTCCCCCTGCCCCTCCCTCTGAGACGCCTCAGAGTGGCTGCGGCTGAGGGGAGGGCTGGGAATGCTCCTCTGGGAAGGAGGCCTTCACAGGCCAGGGGCTTCTGGGAGCCCATTTCGGACAAATACCCCCTAAAAGCGGCTCAAGAAACTTTCCCAGCCACGAGGAAGTGGGGGGAGAAAGGAAAAGATCCTCCCAGCAAGTGGAGGGGAACCCAAGGCAACCAAATGTGGGGTGGCTGAAATGGGGGGTGCTGCTATGGAGCACAGGGACTCCATGTGGGAAGGACTTTCGGGGACAATCCTTTTGTTTGTTTATTTTTAAAGATTTTATTTATTTATTTGACAGAGACACAGCGAGAGAAGGAACACAAGCAGGGGGAGTGGGAGAGGGAGAAGCAGGCTTCCCGCGGAGCAGGGAGCCCAGTGCGGGGCTGGATCCCAGGACCCTGGGATCATGACCTGAGCAGAAGGCAGACCCTTAATGACTGAGCCACTCAGGCACCCTACGGGGACAGTCCTTTTGGAAAGCGAAGCATCACCTGCAGATACATTGTGTGTGTGAGTGCGTGTGAGTGCATGTGAGTGTGTGAGTGTGCGTGCATAAATCAGGCTTTCAGATACCAGATCCACAGACCCCGAGGTACTCCTGTCAGGGAAAGGCCACCCCGGTGCTGTAAGCCATAGGAAGGACCCGTTTGGGACAAATCGGCATTCCCGTTTGCTCCACGGCCCCGGCCCCCTGCCATGGCCCCGACAGGGTCATCTGTTTCGTCTGCCTAGCATTCCTTCCTCCATCAGAAAATAGCACCCGGGTTTTCCCCTTGGGGTTCCCCGCCCTCTCCCAATTTCAGGCCAATTCTCCCCTCCACCCAAGACACACACTGCCCCCCCACCACCCAATCCTGACCCAGTCCAGCCAATCAGCACATTCTCTCTTCCTGGTTTCAGTAATTGGTCAGAAATGGTCACGTGACCAGAGACCAGCCAATAAGCTTCAACTCTGGAACTTCTGTTGGAGCTCCTGGGAAAAAGCAGCTCTCCTTTCACGGATTTAGAAATGAGCAGGATGTGGGTCTGGAGCTGTTGGTCATTGCCCCACCACCCCATGGGGTATGCGGTCCCCAGGATGGAAAACCCCAAGGAGGGAAACAGAGGACACAGACATGGGCACCATTTGAGCCTTGCATTCAGCTCTGCCTTGCCTCTACCAATAAACAGTCCCCAAATGGTCAATATATTGGAAGCCATTAAGAAGTGAATAAAATGCTTGTCTTGCTTAATCAGGTTGAAGATGAGGATTGGTTCCCAACTGACATGGCATCTGACCTCAGTCTGGCCTTTGCCCCTGGTCTCCCCAGCAGCCAGCCATCATTTCTGGCCCATTGCTGGTTCTTGATGAGCTGGGCCACAGCTCCAGCCTTTCCCAGTTGAGCCTGGGGACCCTCAGACTTAAGGACTGGCTAGAGGCCAGCAGCCTGGCCAGACTCGCCTGCATCCCAGCCTTCGTAGCCGTCTGGCACCTTCCAAGGGTTGTGTTTTGGCTGATCTAACTTTGGCTCAGGTCCACTCACTTTGTCCCCGGCCCTCATTGTTCTCCCTCATTGACCTTGGGCTCGGGTAGGGGAGACAGACACTAAACAATGAAAGAGAGCCCTGGAAAGCAGCCACTCCTGACCTTGGGGCAGGAAGAGTTACCCCAGGACTTTGGTCCACAGTCTCAAGGAGATGGCCGTGAGCAGAGGCTGCAGGGGGTTGGCGGGAGAGTATCGGGTTCGCATGTCAAACAGGCTGGGGAAAGTTCCAGAATCTCTTACCTGCCTTACCACCTTGGGCAAGGTGCCCCTCCAAGTTTTATAATCCCCAGCTCTAAAATGGGGTCATGCCACTACACACCTAACAGAAGGACTAAAAGTGCTCAAAACTGACAGCAGCAACTGCTGATGAGAAATGTGGAGCAACAGGAACTCTCATTCATTGCTGGTGGGAATGCAAAATGGTACAGCCACTTTGGAAGGCAGTTTGGCCGTTTCTTAAAAAGCCAAATATATTCTTAACCATATGATCCAACAATCATGTTCCTAGGTGCTGACCTAACTGGCTCACACTTAGGTCCACACAAAAACCTGCATGTGAATGAAGAGCAGCTTTAATCATAATCACTTAAAATCGGAAGCAACCAAGATATCCTTCAACAAGTGAATGGATAAGCAAGCAGTGGTACAGCCAATGGAATGTTACCCAGCAATAAAAAGAAATGAGCCATTAAGCCATGAAAAGACATGGAGGATATTTATTTTTTTAATTTTAATTTTTTTAATGTTTTTTTTTAATTAAAGATTTTATGTATTTGAGAGAGCGAGAAAGAACAGGAGCAGAGGGGAGGAGCAGAGGGAGAAGGAGAAGCAGACTCCCAGATGAGCAGGGAGCCCGACGCGGGGCTCGATCCCAGGACCCTGGGATCATGACCTGAACCGAAGGCAGACGCTTAACTGACTGAGCCACCCAGGTGCCCCAGACATGGAGGAAATTTAAACACACGTTGCTAAGTGAAAGAAGTCAGTCTGAAAAGACTACCTACTGTATGATTCCAATTATATGACGTTCTGGAAAAGGCAAAAGCATGGGGACAGTGAAATGATCCCTGGTTGCCAGAGGGATGAAGCAGGGAGGGAAGGTGAATAAAGGGGTGGGTCACATATTCTGGCAAGGGTGAGGGTCCCCCAGTATCTATTTTCCCCTTCTTCCTTCGAAATAGAGCTGCAATTGGGCAGACGGCCACCCAGAATGAAGACTATAATTTCCAGTGTCCCTTGCAGCTAAGTGTGCCACATGACTGGCCAATGGGACGTGAATGCAAGTGATGTGTGCACCCTCTTAAAGAAAGTGGCGCCCTTTCCTCTTCTGGTTTCCTCTTTCTGGCTGAGTAGAACAGAGAGGCTGCCATGATCCATCGTGGATCATGTAGACCAGCGATGGTGAAGCCACAAGATGGAGAAAGTGGGGACCCTAACGTTTTTGCGTGGAAAAATCCTCTTAGCTCAGAATCTTACTTAGAGAAAAATCACCCTCTCTTGTTGAAGGAACTATTATTTGGAGTTTTTGTCCCACACAACCCAACCCACGTCTGGACTAATGCAAGGGCCTTCAAGGACGGTCCTGAAGGTTCTGTATAAAATAGGCAAATCTTCATACTCTCATTCATTCAACGGATCAAAGCCAGTTTACTGTGCTGGAATCTGGGGATTCAATTAAGAACGAGGCAGATGAACCCTTGCCCTCATGGACTCGCCCTTCTAGTGCAGGAGATGGGCCGTCAATGCGAGAATGAACAAAGTACTATTAGTACCAGTTAACATTTCTTGAATTCCGAGCTTACTATGTGTCTGTCCTGCTCTAAGCCCTTTTCGTATATTTCCTTCTTTTATCTTCACCACAAACCCAGAAGGTGGGTGCTGTTGCATCCTTGTTTGACCGACGAGGAAACCGAGATGCAGAAAGGTTGAGGAACCTCCCCAAAGTCACACAGCTAGTAATTGCTGGTTTCAGAATTTGAACCCAAGTCTGCTGGACTCTAGAGCCTGAACCCCTGGGCTCTCCTGCTAATGAAGGGTATAAAAGAGGACAGTGTGATCAAGGATGACAGGGTGCCCTGCTGATGGTTTCTATTAGCAACAGTTACAACAGACACAACGGCAGAACCCCGGGCTGAGCAAGCCTGAACTCCCTTCCCTGGGTGGCCGGGGTTGGGAGGTCTGGAAAAGGATCGGGCCTGTTTCTAGATGCCAAAGTCAAAGGTTTCAAGTCGCTCTGATGACGGCGTCAGAGGTCCTGGCCACTGCAAGCTCGGGCCGTCCAGGAGATGGCCACCTGTCACAGACAAGCAGATCAGCCAAAACTGCTGGGTTGGGGGCAGATCTCATCGGTTCATGCTGCCCCAGGGGGCTCCTTTCTGTTTGAGATGCTCTCCAGGCCCCGAGGGGGCCACATTATGAGGCAAAGATGGCAGGAACCTGGGGTCATGCATCAGGATAGAGGCCCCAGCTGAACTTGCCTGGAAACAAGTCTAAGACACAGAGATAAGCATATGCCTGTGTATGTACGCCCTGAATAAAAATACATAAGCATCACACCCACCGTGTCTAGCACAGTGCCCTTTGCAGAGCGGGGAAGCTCGACAAATGTTTCACGGTTTGCTTTGATGTAAAACATAAATGTATATGTTGGAGTGAGTGGGTGGAAACTCCACGAGAGTTTGAGTGCATTGGAGGAAAGAGCCTTCCTCGTGTGAAAATGCATTCTTGGGATGCTCCAGCCAGCCAAACCAATGGCTTCATTTTACCAATGAGGAAACTGACATCCAGAGAGGGGCCCAGCTGGAGTAACCTGGGCACACGGCAGGGGTCTGCTGCATGCCATCAGGTGGATGCTGGTCACGGATTAGAGTCAAGAATTGTTTCCCGGCTGTATCCAAACCCGGACAAGGTGTGAGAAGCAGGGCCCGCAGTGGCAGGTAGATCATGGCCTCGTGCTGGGCAGGGGACCCTGGGTAAGTCAGGGGTCCTCTCAGAGCATCGGTCTCCTCGTCTATAAAACAGGGATAATAATAGCATCTCTCTTCGAGGATTGCAGGCAGTTAAAATGACTTTCATAAGTCTGTGAAGCCCATAGCAGAGCCTTCACTTAATAAATGTTAGGGATGTGATGCAGGGGAGGATACTGGGAGTTCCTGCAGGGGGAGGTGGAGCACTGGACCGGGAGTTGCTTTGTGTCCTTGGCAAGTCTTTAGGCAAAAATCTCTCCATTCCTCCAGTCATTCCTTCCCTCTGCCCCCACTTTGCTCCCCCTTCTCTGCCTCTCCTGCACCAGCATGGGTCCCCAGCCCAGCACTCCTGCCTCTCCCTGCGGGCTGCAAATGCCCCACTTGCCCATGAGATCCCCACGCCCCAGCCCACATTTCAACAGCCAACAAAATGCAAATGTCATTAGCAGTCTGCGAGCTGGTGAGCGCTGATGTCACCAACTGGGGAGGGTTGAGGGCTGTGGGAGTCAATTCCCCAGGAGGGGTGGCATTCTTGGCTTTTTCCAGAAGGGTGAGATAGAGAAATAAATGGCTGCTGGAAAGAAGGAACAACAGAGATTGCTTTAGCAACATGCTGTGCAGCTGTGCCTTCCGGGGGTTCCCCACGGTGCCTGCGGTCCCTGCTTTAGCCCCCATCAGAGGGCTGTGTCTCAGCCTCTCTGGGCCTCTTCCCACACACACTTGATGAAGAGGCTTATCTGGGGGACCCCCAGCCTCCACCTTTCATTTCCACCCCAACCCACACTCCCTCAAACTTGCTGAAAGAAGCAGACCACCCACTCAATGAACAGACCCCTGGCAGGGGGTCACTCCCAGGAGGAGGCAGCCATGAAGGACCCCCAGCCCCCACCCCAAGATTTGCAGGCAGGAGTCCTGGGTTCCAGTCCCAATGACACACTAACTTGCTATGAACACTCACTCAGGCACATCCTCTTGTTTATGGGGCCTTGGTTTTTTCATCTGTGAAAGGGGGTGTTGGGCCCACTGACAGTCCCTACAATCTCACGTGGTCAGCTCTAAAGCCTGGGCTCTAGTAACTCACAGGCGGAGATACCAATATAAGGCTCCTCCTTCTCTAACTTCCTGATGATAATGGCACCGATGACCCCAGTAGGTGACCTGAGGCTTTCTGGAGGAGGGGGCAGATGTGTGTGTGTGGAGATGAGAGCAGGGTGCTGTAGGCAGTGGGGCAGGGTGAGCAAGGGCATGGAGATACCCAAGTGGGGAGCCTTGAGCCAAGGCTGCCTGTCAGGGCAGAGCGGGAGATGAGATGCAAAGGTCCTGGGGTTAGTGCTTTATGTGCATTTCCTCATTTCATCCTCACTGTGTTATCATTCCCATTTTATTGATGAGAAACTGAGGCTCAGAGCAGTTAAATAACTTGGTGGACCTATGACTATTAAATAGCACAGGTTAGATTTGAACCCATAGTTGATTTAAGAGCAGAAGCTCTTTATCGCTGTGGGATGCCGCCCCCCCCCCCCCATCTAGACAGTTTAAAATAGAATGTGAACTAGAGAAATGTAGGATCCTGTGTGTCATAAACACCTGCAGATGAGCTCACTGTGGCATTGGAGGGTGGGCCACACTGTGGCCTGGAGAGGAAGCTCAGTGTGTGAACGTGTGTACGTTGTCAATGTGTGTCTGTTAATTAATTAATTAATGTTGTTAAGTGAAGCTCCAGCCCTGAGTCCAGGCCTAGCAATGTCAGATGGGCAGGACGTGGCTGAGGGGCCGTCGGGGCCGTCGGGGCCATCGGGGCTGGGGAGCGGGCAGTCAGAAGGCCCAGGCCATCCCGCAGGGGCCCGCAAGCCCTGTTCTCTGGGCTGTGAGCTGGGCCTGGCCTGCGTCACCTTCCCTGGCTTCCACGTGACCAGAGGCCGATTCCCCTGCTGCCAGGGAGAGGGGCACATCTTGCCCTTGGCCCACATCTCCTTTGACATTCAACCTGCCTCTCTGAGTCCCAGTGAAAATCCACTGAGCTGTGGAGATGACCGCCTAAGGGAAAGTACATGCCAACTGTAAAGTGCTGTGCCCACCAGTTGGTTGTGATTCTAATCCCAGTGGCCAAGATAGCCCAGGGAGTCATAGAGAGTCCCCAGGGAGCCTTGAATGAGAATCCACCCAATGCCTTTATGTAAATCCCCTGTTCCCCTCTCCTGGGCCTTAGTTTCCCCATGTGCAAAACTGAGGATCTTGAGCCCAGATCCAGAGTGGTCGACAGCCCCCGGGGTCTAGTTTCCTTTGCCAGAATTTGCCATTCACAAAGTATCTGGATTTCATTTGTCAGAAACCAGAAGGCCATTCATGCAGCAGTCCGCTGAGTACAGCGGACCCAGGGCAGGGATATTTTGATGGGAGGTAAGAGGAACATGGTTGACCTAGAAGGAATGTGACAAATCCGGGAAGATGGAAGGAAGCCTGCAGGAAGGGAGGGAAGCTGAGCTGTTGACAGGTGATAGAACCTGGGCAGAGTCTTTCCCTAAGTTTGCGCGGGCTGGCCCTGGACTCCACAGAGAAGACACAAGGACGTCTGTTTCCTGGAGATCACTAGCAACATGAGGATTCACTCATTTGGTGAGCATTCACTGAATGCTTGCTCTGTACCTGGGACTCCAGGGGTGTCAGAGATGACTGAGGCACAGACTATGCCTTCAAAGAGGCTCACAGTTGTGGGGAAGAGAAGGCAATGCCCTTGTCTTCATAGTTCAAGGTGACTAAGGAGGGTTCATCATATAGCTCTGAGTTCAGAGGAAGGAGAGGTCCCTCCCAGTGTGGGCCCTGGGGAAGGCTTCCTGGAAGAGGGGGCAGATTGAAATGAGATGAGAGGAGGGTGCTGTGGGCAAAGGGGCCAGGGTGAGCAAAGGCATGGGGGCACCCAAGTGTGGGCTGGGTATTCAGGACCATGAGCCAAGGCTGCCTGTTGGGGCAGAATGGGAAATGAGGCAGGAAGGGAAGGCAGGGGTTGCCTGGGTAAGGTCTTTGAATGCCAGGCCAAGGAAGATGAACTTTGCTCAGAGGCAATGAGGAGCCACTGAAGGTCCTAGAGCAGAGGTGTACTTCAGGTAGATGAAAAGCAGGAAGGAGCCCAGGCACTTGGAAACAGATGGTGAGAGGGTGGAAGTTCAAGGGGCAGAGCCTGGTAGAGGTGGTGGGAGGGTAAAGGGATCATGGAGGTGGGGCGGGGGCTTCTGAAACTGGCAGGTCAGAGGGAAGGGACACAGGTGTGGGAGGAAAGATGCCATGTAGACCTGTTGGGGTTGCATCCCAGCTCTGCCACTCTCATGAACTGTAACAGCCCCAGGCAGGTCATTTAACCACTCCGAGCCTGTTTTCTTCTCTATAACGTGAAAAACATAAAGCCACTTCATGGGGATGTAGGATTCAACCGGATAATACGAGAAGCACTTGGAACATAGTAAGTGATGGTTGGATGCTTGCTTTCTAAAATTTAAGCTTTTATGGCTTTTATTAATTAGTGGTGCTTTTCCCTCCCTCCGGTGAAGACACTGGAGCTCAAAGTCAAATGACTGGCTGCACCCAGGGGTGCTGGGGCCTCAAATCACAGCCGAAGCAACTTATGAGCAAATAAACCTGGGCTGACTCTGAGAAAAGTCTTGATTTTAAAATATTGCTGAAGAAGAGGGCTGTTTTATGACTTTCGCACTGTGTGCTTATTAAACCCAAGCTATAAATGTGAACTAATAAGTAAAATGAGTCAAGTTAATGAAAAAAATCAACCTTCAGGACGAATCCATATTACCTAATGGCAGTCCATAAACATAAACATAAAATTTTAAAATACAAGAATGAATTGCAATGCCCAGCAGCTCGAGGAATCTGCAATTTCTCTCTCTGAAAAATAAAAGCTATTGATTTTAGCTTGGGTTCTCATTGCTCATGAGTGAGTCTTTGAGAAGTCATAAGGGAAGGAATTATTTCCAATTGTTTACTCACTAAGGATCATATGTACTGAATTTAAATTGTCTCCGATTCCGAATTAGTACAAACCAAATTAGAATCTGAGTACAGAAAAACTGAAAAGGCCCTTGGAGGCCTCTGAGCTCAGTTTTCTTTGTTTTACGGACCTGGAATCCAAGGGACAGAGAGGGAAAGGGACTCGCCCAAGAGCACACAGCAAGTGAGGTAGGAGCCAAGCTAGAATCAGGGCTCCTGGTAGCCAGGTCGGCATCCTGTTCTGGTCCCTGCAGCCTCTCATCAGGATCAGCTCATTCGATCAGGCCTTTTGGGGGGGCTGGGTGTTACGTTGGCCTCAGCCCAGGTGGCTCCTACCCTAAGAACTTTCTCCCCACTGCTGGAGAAAAGCAGCCTGCCCAAGAAAGGACCCTCAAGGCCCGTGTAACACGGAGAGCAAGTGAGTGCTAAGACAATGTGGCATATACTGTCATATACGGAACCCGTGAGCCCCGATGCCAACCAGGCTTTGGCCGGGAAGAAGACATACACACTGGTGGCCTTGGGTTCTGTCTTGAGGGGGCTGCAGAGTAGCACAGACCCAGGCCCAGGGAGGCTGGGGTTCAGAGACCTCATTGTATGGTGGGGGAAGGGAAGGGGCTCTTAACCCCTCCTGGCTCTCTGCCCCTCTCTCTCTCACACGCACACACACGCGCACACACATGCACACAAGTGAACGAGCACAACAGGAACCAGGGAGCTTCGCCTGTGATTCGGGCATGTGTGTGTGCACGCAATTATGAAGCAGATGTTTAATTACTACCTGAGTGTTATTAATCAACACGATTAATACACAACCCACACCACATAATTACTTTGCAATTATACCAAAACGAAATATTTTATTGCTGAGGGTTTGCTAATTACCCGGCATTGCCAAAGGACAGGTATAATGGACAGCAATTTTTCTTCCTTCCTTCCCTCCCTCCTCTGCCTCCCCCTGCCCTCCCATTCATCTCCAGGGCTGCTGTCCCCACCACAGAGACCTGGGAGCTGAGGCAGGCTGCTGGCTCCTCCCCAAGGGGCTGCTGCGATGGTCACCTCTGTTTTACTGGGATCCCTAAATCGTCCTTGTCCTGTCCTCTCGGCCCCTCACTCCCACCCCGGGGGGCTTGAAAATGCACATCCTTTCCAGAACTAAAGAAGGTCTCCTGCAGGCCTGCCATTGGGGCAGGGGTGACCTGGGGAGGCTCTGCAGGCAGCTGCTTGGGGTTGAATCCTAGCTCCACCAGTTGGCTGCTGTGTGATTCTGGTCACGTTAACTGTGCCTCAGTCTCCCCACATGTAACATGGAGAGGATAACAGTAATTACCTCGGGGTTTCTTTTGAGCATTGAATGTGATACCAGGCATAAAGCACTTAGCACAGCACCCAGCACAGAGGAAGGCTTCAGGAATATCTATGATTGTTCTCATTTACCCAGAAATGGCCCCTCCATTCATCTTCCCAATCACCGGGTCTCCCAAACTGTCAGGTTTGTGGATTTCACTCTCTCCCTTCCCCTACCCTGACAGCAAAGTCCCGTTTACCTAGAAACATCTCACATTGTCCCCTTCCCACTCCGTCCCACCTCCAGGGGTCTCACTTCCCTAATCTGAGCCTTTGTCCTCTCTTCTGGCCCAGAGCCACAGCCTTTACCTGGTCCCCCTGCTGCCCCCCACCCCATTCCATCCTCCACCGAGAAGAGAGACAGATCTTCAGGAAAGCAGCTTAGACCAGGTCACTCTCCCACTCAACAGCCTTCTGTAGCTCCCCATTGCTTGTGCAGCAAGGTCCACCTCCTCCTCTGGTGTTCTAAGCCCCAGAAGATCACACATGCCCCAGGTTCCTCCTTCACTTCTTAGGGCATTAGCATAGCACAAGCAACTAAGATTTTGATGAAGAGTGAATAAATGTCTAGCTAGATTTTAGAGGCATCCATGTCCACCAAGCTAGAATGTCCCAGAGCATTTTATAAGCCTGCGTGTCTCCACAGACTTGGGGTTTATCCTTCACTATCCACGTTCACACCATCCTGGTTTCCTCCTACTTCCCCTGACAAACATCCTCCCTAAACCCAGCTACATTTAAGAATGGTCGATCTTGGGAGCGTGGGTGGCTCAGTCGGTTAGCGTCTGCCTATGGCTCAGGTCATAATCCCAGGGTCCTTGGGATCTAGTAGCATCGGGCTCCCTGCTTAGTGGGGAGTCTGCTTTTCCCTTTCTCTCTATCCATCCCCCCCGCTCATGCGCTCTCTCATTCTCTCTCTCTCTCAAATAAATAAATAAATAAATAAAATCTTAAAAAAAAAAAAAAAGAATGGTCAATCTTGAGGGCATAGTAAATGTCCTGCTGAGCAAAGAGACCATATAAGGACGCTCAGATGCAGGGCTAGTGTGTGGTCCGTTTGAGAGATGAGCCTAAAGGACATCGTGACAGCCTCCGTTAGGGATGGCACACATTGGGGAAAAAACCAAGAGAGGTGTTTGTGCACGTGGCCCTGGCCCGCACACGGCAGCCCAGTGAGGCTCATGTAACTACTTCTGGGCGAGCATCGACTCTTCCAATTACCGAAATATTAAATAGTGCGGGCCACTCATTGAATCGCTCAATAAATGTAAGATGTCGGGCTCTGGAGTCAGACCACTGGTGACACAGTCCCGTCTCTACCTCTGGCTAAGCTGTGTGACTTTGGGCTCATGCCTTAACTTCTCTGAGACCTCAGTTCTTCCTCATCACATGCGGTTATCACAGCTCCTACTGATAGCCTTGCTGTGAGGAGGTCACGCACACTTTGATCAGTGCCTGGCATATGGAAAGAGCCAGACCGATGTTAGCTATTTTGTTATTAAGAAGAATAATAGACCCTGAGGGCGCCTGGGTGGCTCAGTTGGTTAAGCGACTGCCTTCGGCTCAGGTCATGATCCTGGAGTCCCGGGATCGAGTCCCACATCGGGCTTCCTGCTCGGCAGGGAGTCTGCTTCTCCCTTTCCCACTCCCCGTTTGTGTTCCCTCTCTCACTGTGTCTTTCTCTGTCAAATAAATAAATAAAATCTTTAAAAAAAAAAAAAAGAAGAAGAAGAATAGACCCTGGGAATATGGCGATTCCACGCCTAACGCAGAACATGGCAAAGAGTATTAGATCAGCAGGTGGAGAAGATGCTGCAGAAACATTCCAATGCAAGGCAATAAAGTGATAGTCGTTTGTCATTCATTCATCCGCTCATCCCCTCGGCCTCCTGTACAAGTCACTGTGTCAGGCACCCGGGAAGGCAGAGGGAGTCTGGCGCTGTCTCCGCAGTGAGGCTGAGCACAGCTCACCAAGAGCCGGGAGAGGGCAGGGGCTGGGAAAGCTCTACTCCCTGCTATCTCCCCAAAGCCTCACTTGCCTGTCACCCCTGGATGCTAGATGAATGGGCAGCTGTGCTGTTGAAGATGGGGGAGGCAGCACTTGGGTGGGTAGCTCCGTTCCAAGAGCTGGGGGGAGAAGAGGAGGAAAGGCATGCCAAAGCCCAGGCACAGCCGACGCGTCGGCACAGGGTTCTTAACTGGCGTGACAGGTGCGGGGCTCAGCGAACAGGCTGTGCTTGGCACCGGCGGGAAGGGACAGAGGAGGTGGGGTGGGTGGGCCCCGGGGCTGGGATAGAAGCCTGGGCCAAGGGGGAGCCAACAGAAACTCGTGGAGGGGGCCACCGGGACCATCCAAGTCCTGGGTTTTCCTCCTTTGTCTGAAGTTCAAGCCTTGCTCTTGGGGGTCTGAAACCCCCTCCCGGGAAGCTGATGGATAGGCTTCCAGGGAGCTTGGGATCACCTCGTTCTCTTGCCAGGCATTTGCATAAAGCTCCCTGCTCAATCACAAGGCAAGGCCACAGGCAAGTTCTGGGTGGCAGCGGAAGCAGGACGAGCCCAGACAGAACCAGGAAGCGTGCCCACTCCAGGTAGCTGCAGGGAGGGGTACGTGAGGCCAGGATGCCGCTGTTTTCCCTCAGAGATGACGCGGGCGCGGCCACTCCTCTGCTGGCAGGCACTCAGGCTGCATGCGATGAAGGCGACAGGGAAGAGGACCTTCCTTCCACACCCCAAGGGCGTCCCATGTCCTCTCCCCTCTCCATGAGCTCACTCGTCACGCACACCCAGGCACACACTCATGCATTCTGGCACCTTGCCTCCCTCAACGGTGGGCGAAGCTGATTCCAAACATCACTCACCCTGTGACCTTGATGCCTTACGTGAACATGTCTGAGCCTCAGTTTCTTCGTCTGTAAAGTGGGGACAATGGCACTTCTCGTTGCCAGAGTGAAATGAGAAGACACAAGGAGATTGGCTGGCGCCGGTGTCTGGGGCTGAGCGAGTCTTGATAAGTGGAAGTTATTATTAATATTACAATTATAGCTCCAATCACATCCTGGGAAAACCCCAGCCAGGCGGCTTCCTCGGCCCTCTGTGCCATCCTCCCGTCAGCAGGGACTCTGGGAAGTGGCTGACCTTCATCCTGGTCCTCAGTGGGATGGTGTGAGGCCCTCCCAGGCCTCTGGCAGCCCCAGCCCTGAAGGGGGACTTTTCCAACCCCCCCTCCCCCTCCACCGCAGCCACACACAGACGTGGTTTGGGAGTTGACCTTAGTTTTCTGGACACACAGTGGTCATTCCTTGGAACCATGGGGAAAGTAGCCTGGCATTATTAGGGCTTCTAACCTCTCCTGAAACGTGTCATTTCTCACCAGCAGAATGTATTCATATATCCCTTGTGAAATAACAATGGGAATAAATCATTCATTCGGACACAGACACCTCTGGGGAAATCCCAGGCCTTGACTGACCCCAGCGCTGAAGGCTTTGGCTGTGTTTCTCATTCTTGGAGGAAGGGAGCTGAGAAAATTGGCCTTTTCCTCTCTCAGCCCTGGGGACAGGGGTTGTCAGGGATCAGGTAGTCTACGACGGGCCTGTACGAGGAAAGGAGCTGATCTGGGCCAGGCCAGGCAGGAGACACCCCACCCAAGGAAGGTCTCCAAGCAGGCCAGGCAGTGAGAACAGGAAGCCTGGCCCCACCCACTGAAAAGGTGCTGAGGGCCTACTGTGCGCCAGGCCCAATGGAGCTGCTGTCCACATGCAGGTCTCGCCGCCCGTGACCTCCCTCGGTAACTCAGTTGCACAACCACGGCCACTCAGGTTCTGGTTCTAGGGAGCCGCCCCTAGATGAGGGGAGTGCCTCAAGGAGACAGATATGGCTCCTGCCGTCATGAGACTCAATGGTCATCGGGAGTCAAGTTTGAAACACTGAGCAACCATGACACGATCCCTTCGACCGTGACCTTCCCCTCCCCCGCTGCCATCAACATCAAGAGTTTCCAATGTGCTGTGCAACAGGCTTTCCCTCCTGATCTCATCGAATACCAGCCACAACCCAGCCGAGAGGGTTTGTGAGTTCCCATTTTATAGATGAGGAAGCTGAGGCTCAAACAGATGACACTTTGCCCAAGGTCACTTGCAAATCGTACACGGCTGCACTTGGATTGGAACTCAGTCCTGCGTGACCCCTGGGCCCCAGCTCTTGCCTCCTACTGACAAAGAGCACCTGAATACCACCGCAGAGACGAGGGGTGGGAAATCCCAGTGGTTAGGGTCCCCCCTGAGCCAAGCTTGCTGTCCCCCTCTGCTGCCTCATGTGACTCCTGGGCATGTGGCTCGGGGGACCGCAGACTGGGGGAGGGAGCTCTGAGAGAAGGTAGAAGTAGGAATCACTGGTGACTGCCTCCCTGGGGCCACCTGGGCCCCTTCCCACATCCTTAGCCTGGGGGCTCTCTCCCTCTCAAGTGATTCTCATTGACGCTGGCTCATCCCGAGCCCACCACCCCCAAGTCCCATTATGTCTCAGACTTTGCAGCTCAGCCAGGTGGGTAACCAGCAGGGAATGGGAATTTTTACCTGTTAATTTGGTTCCTGCTACTTGCCAAGCCTGAGCAGCCCCACAGCCAGCTCAGAAAGGAGGAAGGGATAGAGGGATAAGGAGCCAAGTAGGGAACACCGCATAGGCAGTCACTGGGGGCTTCACTGGGTGGGGGGTAGTGGTCCAGTGGGGCCAGGGGAGCCAGGAAGGGCATCTGGTTCCTAGGGCACCAGCCACCTGCTCACTCTGCCCCATTCTCATGGGGAAAGGGCCAAACGCCTCAAAGAGCCCGAAGCTCAGGGGAAAAGCTGTGCCCTACCAGGGGCAGGTGACCCCTACCCCCTCAGCCTTCCTGCCCACAGCCATCAGCCTTCATTAACATGACCTCTCCCTCATGTATCTTGAGCATCTCACTTCCCTGGGCATCGTGTGCCATTTAACTCTCAAATCCTTTCCCATCCACCCTGCATCAGGTAGTATCATTATCACACCCATTCCACAGATGGAGAAACTGAGTTTCAAAGAGGTGATGTATCCTCAACAAGTTCAACAAGGCATTACTGTATGACCCCACAATCCCACTCTGAGGTATACGCCCCAAAGAATGAAGACAGGGGCTGATCAGATCTGTCACGCATGTTCACAGAAGCCAGAAGGTGGAAAAAGCCCAAATGGATAAACAGGTAAATGTGATATATCCATACGGGGGAATATTATTTGGCCAGAAGAAAGGAATGAAGTCCAGTATTGATACATATTATTATAACGTGGATGAATCTCCAAAACATGATGCTAGATAAAAAAAAACAGCCAGACACAAAAGGGCAAATACTGTATGATTCCATCTGTATGAAATATCTAGAATAGGTAAACCAATACAGACAGAAAGCAAATCAGTGGGGGCCAAGGGCTGGGAGGAGGGGTTTTGATGAGTACAGTGTTTACTTTCGGGGTGATGAAAATGTTCTGGAACTAGACAGAAAGGGTGGTTGCACAACACTGAATGTACTAAGTACCACTGAGGTGTTCACTTTGGTTAACTTTACATGATGTGAGTTTCGCCTCAATTAAAAGCAGAGAAAGGAAGAGTGGGAGAAGAGGTGACGTAACTCACTAAAGGACACGAGCTAGGAAGCAGGATTCCAGCTTCACGCTTGGGTCTCTGTGGCTGCAGGACCTGTGCCCTTGGCCACAATCTTCCAGTTGCCTACCATGCACTTTCCTGCCTCTGGGCCTTTGCTTCTGCTATGGCCTCCACCGGGAAGCCCCTCCCTCCTATTTTTGCTGTCAATATCCTACTCATTTTTCAGTAGCCTTGATTAAAAGCCACTCCTGCACCCGCAGCCCTTCCCAGTCTCCTTGGGGGTCCTCTCCATCTTAGAGGCCCACAGCCCTCTGCCCTCCCATGGCCAGCTCCCCCCTTCGGCCTCCTGCTAGACTTGGCACTGTGCAGGCCTTTCCTTCATCCCCCCCACCCCCCCACCAGCCTCAGAGAATAACCACACTCACAGGACCCTCGTCAACATTCAACAATATTCACGCCCACTGAGTTCATAGCTCTGCTCTTGGCATGCAGCAAGCACTCAATAAATGGAGATTGTTCATGGACTGGGTTCACTCCTGAGGGGCTGGGACCTGCTGATTCGCCTCTGCTTCGAGGGCACAGACCCTGCTCCCAGGGGACCTCCACGAATGAGAGTGGAATGGAAGGGGAGAGACAGACAAACGCCCCTGACGAGCGGACACTTTCCTACCTGTTTTCCCGCCGGGCAGGAAGCCTGTCTGGGTTCACAGTTTAGGATAAATGCGACTCCTTTTCCTCTTGGCCGGGCAGGCCCCCGCACACACCTGCCCAGAGCCGCTGTTTCTGTTCAGTGCCTGAGGCTCCTTGGACCAGCCAAGCCCTGACTGTTCCTGGTGTTTTGCTCCAGGAGGCCCTCCTACCACCAGGTTCCGAGGGTCCAGAAAAATCAGAAATTCCAGCCTCTCGGGAGACAGGCCCCTGCCTTGGGCTCCCCCCATCAAATCACAGACCTATCCAAAATCCCGGCTGGCAGGGACAGTGACCTTCATCAGACACCTGGGATGTATGCTGGGCGTGGAAACAGAGGTGTGAACATGACCCGACAGCTTTGAGCTGGAATGCTGGAGTCGCATGGAGCCGGGAGGGATTTGGATTCTGTCACTTCCTGGCTTTGCTGGACAGGTTATGTCATCCCTCTGAACCTCAGTTTCCTCATCCGTAAAATGGAGATAGTAAGAGGACCTACATCTCACAGGGCCGCTGTGTAGTTTAAAGGAGGTATTATTGTGTGCAAAGCACTCAGCATGGTGTTGGCACAGAGTAAAAGCTCCACCGATGTAGCAATGATCGTGAGTGTTATTATTCCCATTTTATAGATGCAACAACTGAGGCCCAGGAAGGGCAGGAGGAGTTCTGTGAGAGTCACAGAATCCCCAAGCTGATGCTTTACTTCTCTTAGCAAGCCTGTGTTTCACTTATTTATTTTTTTAAAGATTTTATTTATTTATTTGAGAGAGAGACAGAGGGAGCACAAGCAGGGGGAGGCGCAGAGGGAGAGGGAGATGGAGAAGCAGACTCCCCACCGAGCGGGGAGCCCAACACGGGGCTCGATCCCGGGACCCTGGGATCTTGACCTGAGCTGAAGTCAGATGCTTAACCGACTGAGCCACCCAGGCGTCCCAAGCTGGTGTTTCAGATGAGACACACTCGAAACAGCCACTGGCGCCTTGACAAAGTGTCCCTGGGGTTGGCACTGGTAACGACTCAGCCTTCAGGGCAGAAATGCCACAGGCTGTGCTTACTCACTCACTTCTGTGTGGCTTGTGTGCCGTGTCGAGGGTCAAGGGAGATAGCATGGTGGGCGGGAAGGACACAGGGTTGAGAAGCCAAAGACCTGGGTTCAGGTGGGGTTTCACCCATTTCCTGGCCGGGTGACCTTGGGTAAGTCACAGATCCAGGCTTCTGTCCATGCAGTTCTCTTGGTTTGAAATGCCATATCCCGCTTGATGAACTCCTATTCGTCCTTCAAGACCCAATTCACATGTTGCCTCCTATGTGAAGCCTCCAGCTATCGCAGGGCAAGGTGGCCACTCTTGTGCTGTGTTCCCACCACATTTTCTTCATCTCTGCAAATTCTCCAAGGGCAGGGACTGTGTCTGGCTTGTCCTCTGCAATGTCCACTGAGCATGATGCCCAGCATGTAGTAAAAACTCACCTAATCACGAATGAGTCTCTATTCCGGTCCCCCTTCCCTAGACACTGATCTGAGATGCGCACCTTACTCACTAGACTTTGAAAGCCCAAGCACATGACTCATTGAACTGTGTCCCCTCGCGCCTGCCCGGGACGGAGTCAGGCTTCAGCAAAATTCAACTAAACTTGATCTCTCGTAACTGCTCTGTTTACCTCGATGGCTTCAACTAATGAATACACAGTAAGATAACCATCAGGGAAGTACTGGATTAACTAAGGGAATTATATACATTTAAGGTATTAGCATGAAGAATAATTCCAAATACCCACATAGTGCCAACCTTTTCAGTGTGCTTTGGAAGCTCTTTTGAGTCTGCAATGGAACGTGAATTAGTTGAAGATGCCAAGAAATTAACTTCAAACAAAACATGGTGGCCAAATTAGGAAGTCCCCACACAGGGGAAGGCAAGGAGAGGGGGACTTCCCAGATCTCGCCTCTGTGCTTGGCTGTAGATGGTGACCCAGACTGGGGAGGGGAGGATGGGAAGCCCCGCCCCCCTCACTGACACCCAGAGCAGAAAGAGGGGGCTTTGGGACCCGAGAAATCCAGTCCAGCCATTTGCAACCCTGAGATCTTGGGCCAGTTCCTTAAACCTCTTTCTGTCAGGTGTGGGGTCACGGAGAGATGGAAGATGATGATGATGCCCACCTCACTGAGCGGTGATGAGCATTAGGGAAGGTGAGATAGTCAGATGTGGGCAGCACCAGGCTGGGCACAAGGAAGGTGTCAAGAAACATTCATTGCTTCCTTCTTACACTATCCTTGGGCACCATTCAGAGAGTGAAAAAGGGGGCACCCAGGGGGCTTGGTCGGTTAAGCGTCCAATTCTCGGTTTTGGCTCAGGTCATGATCTCAGGTGGGGAGTCTGCTTCCCCTCTCCCTCTGCCCCTCCCCCTTCTCTGTCTCTCTCTCTCTCTCAAATAATATAAATCTTTAAATGAAAAAAAAAAGAGAGAGTGAAAAAGCAAACCATAGACTGGGTGAAGTATTTGCAATACAAATGTATAGCAAAGGACTCATATCCAGAATATATAAAGAACATATACAAATCAATAAGAAAACAATAAAACAACCCAGTTTAAAATAGGGCAAGATAGCTTCCAGGCAGAAGATACCCAAATAGCCAACAAGCATATGACAGTGTGTCCCCGTAATTACTCGCCAGGGAAATGCAAATAAAAACCACCCTGAAATGTCACTACAGAGCCACCAGTTGGCTAAAACCAAACAGATGGATGATACCAAGTGTGGGGAGGAGGTGGGACAACTAGAACTTTCCTCGCCTGCTGGGAGGACTGTCAAATGGCACAACCATTCTATTTGGCAGCATCTATAGAAGCTAAATGTGTGCCCGCCCTATGACAATTCAGCATGCCCACTCTGTCACGCACCCAGAGAAATGTCTGCATGTGCCCACAAAAAGACGTGGATTTGAATGTGTGTCGCAGCCTTATTCATAAGCCCCCAAGGGGGAAACAACTCAATGCCCATCCACAGAAGAATGGACACATAAATTAATCTAGATGGTGGTCACTCCGTGTATTAAGGAACCCATTGAGCTGTACACTGGAGAAGTATGCACTTTACTGTCTATATTTTATACAGATATACATACATATATATATATATATATATATATATATATATATATATATACTTGACATCAAAATAAGATTTTTAAGAAATTACTAGAGTAGATGACAAATCAGATCGAACCATCTCTAAGATCTACCAGCCCATTTACGATTCTCAGAGCCTGGAGAACAATTCTCAGGTTCTTGTGCTGGAACTCAGGGATTCTGCGTTCATTCTCTTCTCTCTCTTCCCTTCACTGTCATCTGGCTTGCCCAGAGGGGCCCCTGTTCTTGCTCCCTCTCTCTCTCTGACTTTGTATGACTCAGTCAGCCACTCCTGGCCTCATCACCCCATCTGTAAAAAAAAAGGGGGGGGGGGGTCGTGCTGCCTGGACTCCCTTCCAAGTAGAGAAACATGGTCATGCACAGAAAATGCTCTCTGCATCACAGAGCAAAAATGCTAACTGCATTCCCAGAATTGCTAGCAGATGTATTATTGCGAATCAGGCAGAATTGCAGTCACTAGGGGCTCCTGGGTGGCTCAGTCGTCAAGCGTCTGCCTTCAGCTCAGATCATGATCCCAGGGTCCTGGGATCGAGCCCCGCGTCAGGCTCCCTGCTCGGTGGGGAGTCTGCTTCTCTCTCTCCCACTCCCCCTGCTTGTGTTCCCTCTCTTGCTGTCTCTCTCTGTCAAATAAATAATTTAATAAGATCTTAAAAAAAAAAAAAAAGAATTGCTGTCACAATGGCGAGGGTGTGGTTTAGAAATCAAGCTTGGCCCTCCTGTGTTTCTGTGGCATCGAGGGATCTAAGACAGTGGCCATGGAGCAGAAGTCATCATGGGAAAGGGACAGCCCTGGGTTTGACCTGGGAGGATGCTGGCGTGGTCCCTGAGGCTGTCAGGCCAGAGCCATACAGGGCTCATCCTTGAAGGAGACAGAGGCGGTGCTGAGCCTGGGGCTTCTGCCAGCCCCTCAAAGGAAGGAGCCTGGAGGCTGAAGTCTAAGATCCTGGGTTCCAGGCTGCCTTTGCCCTGATGTGCCGTGACACTGGCCACCTGCTTCCCACCTCTGGGGCTCACATTCCCCACTTCACAATAAAGGGGAGGGCCAGATCATATTTAGAGATCGTTCCAACTATAACTGTTCATGAACCTACAAACTGCTTACTTCTTAACATCAAACTCACATCATGTCTCTCCCTGCTTAAAACCTTACCTATGGCTTCATATCAGGGTTCAAACAAAATCCAAACCCCTGAGCAAGTCCTCCTCCCTCCATCTTTGAACCCTCGAACCCATTCCTGCCCCAGGGCCTTTGCACACATTGACCCCTCAGCCCAGAACTCTCCTCTCCCCAGCTCTGCACAGCCAGTCTTTGCCTGCTTTATGGCCCCCGATCAGGGCTCCTCCTCAGATGCCTTCCCTGATCAGATAAAGCATCCCCCCTCCCTTGCTGTTTCTTTTCCCACCTTCCCACTTAGACGACGTGTAGTCATTTGATGAATTCGTGGCTCCCTTTTAAGTCCCATGCAGGCAGCCACTGCGTCTGTGACCGTTAGACCCTCTGGCCTCTACACAGTAGATGCTCGATAAATTTTTGTGCATGTTTTAAGTCTCCCGGGCAGTGCTCCGGAGCTCCTGCCGCCCTCAGGGGCTCATGTCAGTTCCCCGAAGGAAAGAGAACACCCGGGTACCGAGGGCCCATCCCGTGGGGGATTCCAGGCTCCCTGCAATCTTGCACCACGTAATTCTCACTTACAAGCCTCAGAGACAGAAGGAGGAGGGAAACTGAGGCTCGGAGCAGTGAAGGGAGGTGGCCACGGTCACATACCGGTACCCGGGACGCCTGGGCGTGGAGACAGCCGGCTCTGTGCCACGTGCTGGCCTGTGACTCCATCTCTCCAGGCTGTGCTTTCCTCGTCCTCGAAATGGGGCTAAGATCGCCTGCCTGATCTACGAGCTATGTCGTGATCAAGCAGGAAAACTAGCACGCGAGGCTCTGAGTGCTGCCTGGCGGCGCGCTGCTGCATGGATGTCGACTGGCGCCAGAGCCTGAGGTTTGCTTTGTCCCCCGAGTCTGCGCCTGCCCCGCCAGGGGGGCGGCCACGACGTGCACGATGCCTTCGGGAGCCAGCTGCCCTGCACTAGAATCCCCCTCCATTCCCGCTCAGAGCTGGGTGCCCGCGGGCGCACACATTATTCCATTCCTTTGAACTCCAGTTGTCTCCTCTGCAAAATGAGACGAATTCCCTCACCCTGGGGCTGTTATGAGCATTAAGGGAGATCACCTAGAAAAAGGGCTTTATTCCTTCCAAAAAGCACAGTGCGAATGTGGCTCGCCTTTTGATGTCTGAGGACTTCTAGCTATCATTCTATCAGCCCCTAAAAAAGGGAGGCACCTCCCCAGGTGAACCGGACAAGGACACTCAAGGCTGCTCCTCCCCACCGTAGGCACGGCAGGATGCCCACTCCAGGCAGTCTCCTTAACTGCTCAGCACTGAGTTGCGCATCAAGATCAGTCCCACTTTATAGATGGGTGGACTGAGCCACAGGTAGCCTGAGTAACCTTGCTCAAGTTTCCCTGGCTGTGGAGGTGGGGTTTTCCAGTTACAGCTTTGTGAGGGGATGAGGATGGCCACCCACTCTGAGTGTGGCATCCAGGGGCATGCACACAGGACAGGGAGGGGGCTCGGGAGGACAGGACCCCGCTCTGGGCCCAGGAGAACCATCCAGACCAGAGAGCCCCAAGGAATAAACAAACCACACCCACCTTGGCCTCCCTAGACAGACATTCACTGGCCTCTCTGTGACAGACACTGGCCCTGGCCTCTGGCTGCCTCCCTGCTGGTAAAGGTCCCCCAGACCCCTCAGTGGCTCCTGAGCATCTAGCCCCCCATCACCCTGTCAGCCCCTCCCATGCATGCTCAGTTTTGTGGGGGTGCTGCTCTTGGCAAGTAGACATTAGTGGGACCAAGAGAAGGCAGGTGGGGGGTGGCAGAAAGGGACCCTCGGAGCAGAGAGACCCCAGGGGGTGTGGAGAGAGGGAGGCACTGAGAGGCAGGAGAGGGCTAGATGAGAGGGAAGAACGGTAGAGGGATTTGGGTCCAAGAGAAGACGTGCAGGGGGAGACAGAGATGCGAGGACCCACAGGAGGCTGCAAGGGAGGGAAAGAGATGGGCCAGAGACCCAGGAAATGGGAAAGAAGAGCCTGAAAGAGGAACTCACGAGAGGGAAGTAGGCCGATGCGGGGTCATGTATTTGGCCTGATCCCAGACAGCAGCTGGGAAGTAAGTGGTCTCCCCTGGCAGGAGGCAAGGGAGGCAGCCTGCATGGAGAGGGGATAGGACAGGGAGCTGGGAGACCGGGGTCCGCGGCACCATGGCTCGGCACCCAGCTCCCCTGGGAGGTAAAATGAACAGAGCCATATTAATGTGTCCACAGCCACCTGTTGTCCTGGGTTCTCCAGAGAAACAGACCAATAGGAGACCCACGTCTATGGATGTCGAGAGATTTCTCTGAAGGAAGTGGCAGATGCTAACGTCAGGGCAGGCGAGTCTGGGATCCGCAGGGCAGGCCAGTGGGCTGGAAACAGGCAGGAGTCAGTGCTGTGGTCTGGGGGGAGAACTCTGTCTTTTCTGGGAAACCTCAGTTTTTGCTCTAAGGCCCTCCTACATACCCAAAGTCAACTGATTACAGACATCAGCCACGTCTGCAAACACCCTCACAGTCCAGACTGGTGTCTGGGCCAGAAACTGGGTGCTAGAGCCAAGCTAAGCTGACACACCCCCTAATGTGTCAGCTATGGTTGCCGTCAAGGCTTGCCACAAATTTCGCGGCTTAAGACAACGCACACTCACTACCTTACAGTTCTGAAAGTCTCCAGGGAGATTCCTCTTTTCTGCCTCTTCCAGAGTCCGAAGGCTTCACCTGTGTGCCTCCTGGCTCCTTCCCTCTTGAAGGTCAACAGTGGCGCATCCACTCTTTATCCGGCTGCATCATTCTCACACTCCCTTCCGTCACCAAACCTCCCCTTGCCTCTGGTAAGGACCCATGTGATTAGATTGGCCCCACTGGGGTAATCCGGGAGAATCTGCCCCACGCAAGGTCTTTAACTCCTTTAACTCCACCCCATCACACCCGGGCTATAGATTACTTTCCCAGCAGAACCACGTCCCTGGGAATGGTCCAGACCCTCAGGGAAAGCACAAGAAAGACTCTCAGGAAAGAAGAGAACTAAGAACTTCAAAGAACTATGGCATCGGACAAAGAAGTGACTACTCCAGCCAGGATACTGTATGCCCTGTGCATCTGCAGGGCGATGTCCTAACCTCTCTGTGACTCTTAGCTTCCTGCACTGTCTTCATGAATGGCCCCCAAGACTAGGCCCCACGTGCCACATACTCACTACGCGCTAGCTAGGAGCTTCGCCTACTGCAGAGGCACAGTGGGGGCTCCTGCCAGGGACCCCTTCTTCCTCAGAAGGCCTGTGCCTACTCACGGGGGGACTGTCTTTGGGCACCTGGGGCCCTCTGTCCTGTGCACTGGGAGCCAGAAGGGCCTGGAAGCGTACATCTCTCTGCGCCACACTCAGATGGCCCTTAGCCAGTGTCTGCGGGCGTGGGAAGACGGAAGCTCAGCTCCCTGTCCCAAGTTGAGGCAGACTCTCCGAGGGGCAACTTAAGGGTCAGGCCCGCGCATGGTGCCTGCCGCTCCTGCCTTCCTTGGCTTCCTCACTTTCCCTGTCCTGCTCCCCCCGCAACCTTCTTACTGGCTTCTTCTGGAACTCACCCCTAATAAATCTTCTATCCACGAATGCTTGCCTCGGGTCTTCCCCTGGGGCATCTGGACTATGATCCACGTGTTATCCCCTTTAACAGCAACCCTGGGAGCGGAGTGCTGTGATGATTCCCATTTCTCGGAAAAGGAAACTGAGGCCAGAGAGGTTCCGTGATATGCCCAGGTTACCGGGTGTGTAAGTAGCTGAGCACGATTTGAAACCGTGCCAAGCCCGCATGCCCAGCCTCTTCTCTACGACTCCCCCTGGTCCTTGGAGACATGAGACATGAAGGAGGGGGTGCAGGGGAGATGCATTTAGGGAAGGACAATGGATGAAAACACCCTATGGGGCCTTGGAGCTCATTAAAGTTAAAAAAAAAAAAAAAGACTCATCATTTGCCAACTCGGCAGGCATAGTGTGATCTGAAACCCAATCCGAGCACCTCACCCTGGGGCTGCTTCCTTCCCGAGAAGGAACTCGGGTGCCTCTCCCCCTCAGAGCTCAGGCAGGGATCTGTTTCCTCGGGGGGGGAGGGAGGCTCCAGGGCCCGTTGGAGCGGGGTCCTTGTGCCAGAGCAGCGAGGTACAGGCTAGAAAGGACCTGATGGCTCGCAGTTCCCCAATCCCCAACCCCCCCACGCCATCTCCCACGGGTCCTACTGAAAAGGAGGAAAAAGAATCATACAAAGCTCCCTCTTTGCTCTTGGCATCTCATGGTTCCTGTCCAGGTTTAAGCCTTGGAAACAAAGGCTGATCCCTGGGCCACTCGTGGCTGGGCCAAGGGGACAGCAGGAATTAAGGACCCCTCAGACGCTGTCATAAATTCCTTTTCTGCACGTTATTTACCTGCCCAGCAGGCTCCATCTGGGTGGGTGATGGGCAAAGCAGCCTCCCCTCCTACATGGGCGTGAGCACGTAATTGCCGATGATCAGGAATGGGGGAGGTGTGTCTTTATTCCCCTGTCTGTGCCCGGATCCCAGAGGCCCCACAGGGTGACTTTTAGAAAGGAGAAACCAAAGGCCCAGGTGAGGCATGTATCAGAGCCGGGGTTTGCACGCAGGCCGGAGGGGACAGTATCTTCTCGGCTCCACGGCGTGGCCTGCCTGCTCCCAGCTCCACTTCCCTGCAGGGCCGACAGTAACCCAGAGCGAATTCAGCCATGGCAGGCGAGCTCCTTGCGGTGTGATGATGTTATTCATCCTCATGAGCCTGGTCTAGCATAGAAGAGAACATCATTCAACAGCGGCTCCCAAGGGGTCAAAAGTGGTCATTAAGGAAGGGCTGCTGGTGGTGACGGGAGTGGGGGACGAGGGCAGGAGGTCAGGGAGAGTAAGGTAACTCCCTTGGCATCAAGGCTGCTAGAGGCAGAGGAAGGGTACTTATCTACCAGCCTTCGTTGGCTCTCTGCCAGCAGGGAGCTAGGGGCCTTTCTTTGTCTCCAATCCTGAAACGAACCCAGCAAGGTAGTCCTATTATTCCACTGTACAGGTGAAGGAATGGGGCTCAGAGAGGTTAAGCTACTTGCCCACGGTCACACAGCCAATAGGAAGGAAAGCTAAGGAACACACAACATGCTACAGAGTTCAAAGTCAGGATAGAGTGTTTCTGTTGGAGGAGTAGAGGCAGGCTTCCTGGAGGAGGTGCCTTCCAAATGTGGAAACTTCAGGCAGGCGGAGAGGGGAGAAGGGTCATTCCTGGTGGAGTGAGCTGTGTAAGCAAAGGCACAGAGTGGGAGTGCAGAGTGGTGTATAGCCTTACTGGACAGATGACAAAGGGGCATTGTTGGAAAGTAAAGTCCCAAGGATATCCAGGATATTCAGGCCCATGCTCTGTAGAAGGCCTTGAAATGTCAGTGAAGACTGGCATTGGGAAGCCACTGAGGTTCTTTGGATAAGTGAGCGTCTCTAAAGGGAGATGGTGGGGAGGCTGTCAACTGAAAGAGGAGGTGGGCCGCAGGCTGCTGCTAGGCCAGGGAAGAGCAGGGGCATCCGGGACCTGAGACCATGGGGTGGGTGAGCAGGCACAGCTCCGGGAGGCCTGGCTGCAGCAGACCAACAGTCTCGAGCTGTGGGGCCAGAGGAAGGGGTCCCTGAGAGAACGAGGATGCCACAGAGAGAAACAGATCTTTCTGGGATAGTGTGGTTTGGAGGGAAAGGACAGGCAGGTTCCAAGTGTATCTGGCCGTCAACATGGACAGAGCAGCTCGGAGGTGGGAAGATTCTTTTGGTGCTGGAGGAGGGACACACTCGAGATGTGGAATTGGAAGTTCTTGGGTAGAGAACTAGAAATAAAAGCTGGGCTGGGGAGGAACAGGAGTAAAAGGGAAGGAGGGAAAAAGAAGGAGAGAAAGGGAATGAAGGAATCATCCATTCATTCATTCATTCACAACACTGTTGGATGTGCTAGTTGTGCTGGGTACACAGATGTTGGCAAGGTGCCTTGAACCAGTGGATGAAAAGGAGGAGGCAGGTTGCTGGGTCTGAAATCCCACCCGCAGCCACTGAGGATGGGTGCTAACTTGGGGCACATGACTTGACCTCTCTGTGCCTCATTTCCCTCCTCTGGAGAAGTGAGTATAACGACGTGTATGTCATAAAGTGGGGAATTGAGCGAGATGACGTATGACACAAGTCAAGGGCTTGGACAGGTGGATCGCATCCACCAAACTCAGTAAGGGGAGCGATCTCCTTTTGCTCCCCTCCTCCCTCACCCCCTTTGATCAATGGCCTCTTCACTATTCTTCGAACACTCCAAGCTGTTCCACCTCCAGTGGTCTGGGCGCCTTGGCACTGGCTCTCCCTCTGCTTGGAATCATTTAACCCAGATCTTCACTCAGCTCACTCCCTCATTTCCTACAGGTCTCTCCTCATATGTCACCTCCTCCAAGAGGCCTTCCCAGACCACATTGTCTCTGGCACTCCAGTCACTCTCTGAAGGCAAGCTCCGCACAAGAACAGAGACTTTGCTCACTGTTTCCGAAGCACAGAAAATACGGCCCAGTGCCTAGTGGACATCCACATACATTTGTGAAAGAATGAATGAGTGAGTAAATGAATGACCCAGACATTCTGATGACCCAGACTTCTCCAACAGGACAGGGGAGCAGTCAATGAACTTTGTCAATAAGCAAGGTGACGTCCAGGTTTGGCTCAATGGGCTGCCTCTTCCAAAGCCAAGTTCTAGGGTACCCAGGCCCATAAGGGCTTGGGCGAGGGACATTGACAGCAAAGGACAAAGGACTAAAACAACACTTGACAGCTCTGGTGTACCATGAAGCCCTAACATCTCTCCTTTGGGCCACATCTTTTGTCTGAGTCCCAAGCTCTGATCACACACATTATCTTTTCATCAGTTCCTGAGGTAGGTAGGACCTGTTCCTTTCAACAGGTCTGATGGGGTGGGACAGATCAGGATTCCCAGACGACCTCTCCCGCTTTTCTGCTTCAGCCCGAAGCCAGAACTCGACCCAGTGTCTAGTGGGCCATAGCTCCATGGGCCTCAGACAGCAACAGTTCAGTGGCATGTAACAAAACCATTTTAATTGTGACTTCGTTGGCAACATTTAATAAATGGGAAGCATATCTTTAAAAATCTGAGTTTTCAACTTTTTTTTTTTTTTTTAAGTCCGGAAGATCTGAAAATACTGGGGCCACAAAGTAGCTTCTGTCTTTAGACGGAGGACGTGGTGAAATGTGTCACAGTCCCCGCCGCTCCCTGATGTCTCCCAAACCAGAAAGCCATGGTTTAAATGCCCATTATCATTCAGCCTGGACTCCTGGTTGGTTTGTCTGTTTGTCACTCAGCCTGCTCACTCATTTATGCTAGCTGCCTGGCTCCTGTAGGAACCTGAGTGATCCCTAGGCTAAGCTTCTTCTGCCTCAGTTTCCTTACCTGTCAACCAGATGACCTTCTCTGCTAAAAAAACCCAAAAAGATAGGGGCACCTGGGTGGCTCAGTTGTTAAGTGTCTGCCTTCGGCTCAGGTCATGATCCCAGGGTCCTGGGATTGAGCCCTGCATTGGGCTCCCCGCTCCTTGGGAAGCTTGCTTCTCCCTTTCCCACCCTCCTGCTTGTATTCCCTCTTTCGCTGTGTCTCTCTCTGTCAAATAAATAAAATCTTAAAAAAAAAAAAAAAGAAGATAATGAACATGAATGTGCCTACAGACTATGGTTGGTATCGAAATGAGGCTCAGTAAATAGTCCCCCTTCCCTCTCCTGCCTAGCTACATTGGCTCAGCCATTTGCTCCCCAATCGGTAAAAAAAAATATGGAGTAACACCTTGATGCCAAGTGCCCTACAAGACACGGGGATGTGGTGGTGAGTGAACAGACATGGTCCCTGCCCCCACGGCACTCAAAACTCTTATTAAAGAAGTAATCCAGCAAATCAATCTGTAATTCCAGTTTGAAATATGTTCCACAAAGGCATTAAATTGAGTGGAATGAGAGAGAAGAGGAAGGTGTCCCCAAGGAGGTAGATCTGAGTGGAACACTGAAGGATGAGGGGGCAGGTGCAGAGGGCTGGGTAAGTGGTCTACACAGAAGGGACAGCCTGTGCAAGACCCCGATGCAAGAAAGGGCCCTCACTGTTCTAGGAACTGAAACGAGGCTGGTAGGGGGTGGGTGACATGATGGGGCACGATGTGACCTGGTGAGGAGAAAAGAGGCAGACCATAGAAGGAGTAGTGGTTTTATTCTCAGTGCAGTGGGAACACAAGATGCTCAGAGAGGCATGGTTGTTCAAACTGCCTTTTCTCAAAATGCCTGGGCTATAAAACAACAATAAGATACTGCCACAGAATTATTAAAATGGCTAAAATCCCCCTAAAACTGATAATACCAAATGCTGGCGAGGATGTAGAGCAACAGAGACTGCCATTCATTGCTGGTGGAAGTGCAAACTGGCACAGTCACTTTGGAAGATGATCTGGTTGTTTCTTATGAAACTAAACATATTCTTACCATACAAACCAGAAATCATCTTCCTTCGTGTTTAGCCGAATGAGTTAAAATTTGTGTCCCCACAAAAACTGGCACACAAATGGTTACAGGAGCTTTATCCATGATCATCATCACCAAAAAAACTGGAAGCAACCAAGCTGTCCTTAAATAGGATAAAGAAACTGCAGAACTTCCATTTGATGGAATATTGTTATTCAGCAATAAAAGAAATGAGCTATCATGTCAGAAAGAGACATGCGGGAACCTTAAGTGCATATCACTTAGTCAAAGAAGCCAGTCTAAAAAGGCCACATACTGTGTGATTCCAACCATGCAACATTCTGGAAAAGAAAAACAATAGAGGCAGTGAAAAGATCAGTGGTTGCCAGGGGTTGGGTAAGGCAGTCAGGACAGGCAGGAAGAGATGAATAGGCGGAGCACTCACGATTAACAACTGAGCTACCCAGGTCCCCCTATCTTCTTGTTTTTTTTTTAGCAGAGAAGATCATCTGGCTGACAGGTAAGGAAACTGAGGCAGAAGGAGCTTAGCCTAGGGATCACTCAAATCCAAAAATGCCTGCAGTTCATGTACCAACTTTTTATTTATTTATTTTTAAGTCTTCGCTGCTCCAGGAGCACAGGGGAATTTTAGGGTGGCGAAACGACTTGGTATAATACATACAGTAATGATGGACACGTGTCAGTACGTGTCTGTCAAAACCCATACGATGTACAACACCAAGGGCGAACTCTAATGTAAACTATGGATGTTAATTAATTAATGTATCAGTTTTGGTTCATCAATCATCACAACCATTCCACAATAATGCAGGATGTAAATAATAGGACAAAGTAGTGTGTGCGCATGTTTTGGGAACTCTGTACTTTCCGATTAAAATTTTTGTAAACCTAAAATTGATCTAAAAAAATAAAGTCAAAAAGACATAAACATACATTTAAAAAGAAAAGTCTGGGAGGAGACGGAGAGACTGGGTGAGCAGGAAGGGCTGAGTGGAAGGGGTGAGCAGGTGTCTACATGGGAAATCGTGGTGGAGGCTTCCAAGAGGGTGATGATGGAGAGGAGGAGGGTGGACCCAAGAGTTATTTATGAGGTAAAATGCACAGGACCAGATGATGATGGGCCGTCTGAGGGGATTAAGGAAGGAGCGAGTTAAGGAGGATTCCCTGGCCGTGGCCTTGACGGTGGGTGGACTGAGACTCCATTCACCACAGTCCAGCTGCAGAAGGGGGAACAGCCTTGGCAGAGAGAACCTGAAAAGCCAGTACAGAGCTTGTGGAAAATCCAGATACTGGGGATGTGGGTCTGGAGTTCCAGCGAGCGGTCTAGCTAGAAAGTGGGGAGTCTTCCTCCTCCTAAGGAAGTGAGCTCATGTTCGTCAGTTCAATTCAGCCAGCTTTTCTGGGGCCCCTCCTCAGCGTGGTGGCACTGTAGATTTACCCATGGCGACCTCAGCCCTGCAAAGTCCTCGTGGATCTCCCCATCCCCCCTCAGATAGGAAACAGTGTCCCAGAGAAACCAGGACAATTGCCAGAGGCCCTCCAGCCAGCCCAGGGCAGGGTGATCATGGGGCTCGCACCTCTTCGCCACCTTCTTTTGCAGGATTCCACACTGCCCTTTCCCCCACGCACCTGTCTCCAGAGCCCCGGGCACACCTGGGCTTAAGCACACATGCGGGGTTCCTAGCTGGCAAGACAGTGCTGCGAAACGTGGAAATGGGTCTCTCGAGGGATGTTTTAAATCGCCTATGGGTGAGAGGAGCAGGTATTCAAAGGTGGATAATTTTAGCCTGAGTTCAGGCTGAGGCTGTGACAAAGATGAACAAAGGTGACAAAGCTGAACCCCTTTCTCTACTCCAATGCAGACATGCGGAGTCCAGGACTCGGGAGGGGCCGAGGGACAAGGGGAAACTACGGCCAAGGAGGGAGGACAGAAATTGGGGCACATGGGAATGCAGTGGGAGGCACGCTGAGTGGGGTCAGGGTTGGGGCCGCACGCTCAGCCAACTATCAGGAACCCATTCTTTCTAGACGTTGGCACATCGGCCAGGTGCTAGAGGCAGGGCTGGGCAGAAGGCAGGGGGGACGAGCACATCCTCTATCCTCGTTCCTTGCTTGTTTCCCACCGATTCTTTTATCCCCCACCCCCAGAACACTGGGCCTGGCTTCTGCCTCAGTTCTCTCTCTCCATACTTCTCCTTGAGGAGCCCCTCCCCCGACATCCGGAGGTTCAGAGCAGGGCACATGGATGGCATGCGAGGGACGTTCATCATCTAATTCAACTCTCCCACCGCATCTCTCAGTTTCACAGATGAAGCGACTGAGGCTCTGGGGGGTGGGGAGGGGACGGTAAGGGACTTCAGAGTCACACGGCTTCAGGGTCAGAGCAGAGCTGAGAGCCAGATCTCAGATGCCAAGGCACTCCTACCATCTCTCCCCAGCGCGCCCTGCCAGGCCCCCCAACATGAGTTCAGCATCAGAAATCATTCAAAACAGGAGCCCTCCAAGGGTGAGCCCCCTCTTGAGCTCTCAGAGCACTTGACAATGATGCCCGAGGCCTGCTGGTCTTGGTCAGTGTACGGGCTTTCCACACTGGGATCCCTGTCCCGTGTTAGGTTACATCAGGGATCTGGAAGAGCAGCCCCAGAGCCTGGAGGTCCCAGATGGGGTCTGAGGTCAGACGATGGCAGCCAGCCCGGGAAACCATGGGCCAGACAGGGAAGATTAAGTGGGAGCAGTGCCCTGTGGGAAGGAGTTCCGCCCATGGCTCCCACCCAGCCCACAGGGGGCCCGTCACCCAGGCCCTCACCAACTAAAGGCTCCTGGGCAGGCCACAGGAGGGAGCACCCTAGGGTCCAAGCACCTTCAGGTGTTGAAGAAAGGGCCTCCCAACCAGGGAAGGCTGAGGCCAGCTGGGCACAGGAACCTACAGCACAGGGAGGGGAAAAGGCATCCAGGAGAAATGACCTTATGCAGAGAGTAAAACCATGCCCTTCCCCCGGGGCCCCGGCACAGCTCCTACTGCTCGGCTCAGACTACCAGCACCTGCGTGTGTCTCGCTGGACACACAGGCCACACAGACAGGAAGAGGCGGACCCATGGCATGAAGAGCAAGCTCTGCTTTCAGAGTCAGACATTTCTGGTTTGAAATCCTGGTGCTACCACCTGCTAGCTGTGTGACCTTGGGTAAGTTACTTAACCTCTCTGTGCATCAGTTTCCTCATCTCTAAACGGAGTGAGAGAAGATGAGGCACATAAAGCTCGGAGCCCAGTGCCTGGCACCCAGCGAGCTTAGGGGCTACGGCTGGAGATACTCACGGCCAACAGACCCACGGACAATCCAAAAACGCCTGCTGTTCATGTACCAACGGAGGCAACTTCTTATTTATTTATTTTTAAGTCTTCCCTACTCCGGGAAAACCCTGGTGGAAAGCACCCTGGTTTCCAAGGCCACCTTGCCTTGTGCGTGCTACAAGCCGAGCCGAGCAAGCACCCACAGCTAAGCACACTAACGGAAAAACCAACCAGCGGGGTCTCCGTTGTAGAAGCCAGGGAAGTCTGAGGGTCCATAAAATGGCCTTGTAAAAGAATCCAGGCCCCGGGTGATACAGACACCCAGACAAGCCAGCCGGACGCGATTCTCTCAGGCTCAAATGCTGCCCCAGAGACATTCCGGAACCCTTTCACGAGACAGCCAGACCCTGACTCCTGTTTCCTGTTCCCGCGCAGCAGGAACCCCCCCACCCCAATGCTTGGCCACATCCAGTCACGCAAGACCAGCCTTACCCTAGGAGGGGTTCAGCCCCTGCTGGAGCCCGAGAACCCCACAGCAGACACCCTGAGTGCAGCAAGGGTAACAAAGGGCGGCAGGACCCCGTCTGTGAGAGGCATGGGGGGGCTGGGGCTGGGCAGACCTCCACACAAAACCCCCATGTTTCCTGGCACATGGAAGGTGCTGGAAAAACAGCAGCACTGAGCTGACTGCCTTCTAAGAGTCCTTTGGTTGGAGTCAGACACTTACAATGGGGGGAACTCTTTGCCCACCTTTGATACTCAGGAGGCACCAAGGGCCCTCAGGTCAGAACACCTCTGGTCTCCCGGCGTGGTGCCCTGAGTGGCACCCATGTCCCAAAAGGCAGTCAGTCAACCTCTCCATCCTCAGCACCACTACTAAAGCTTGGGCACACTCTGTTGTTTTCCTGGCCTCACTGAACTGTGAGGATCTGTTTGGTGCCTGTCTCTAGGACCAGAAAAGACTTTCTTGAGGACAGGGGTAGGCAGAAGTTGACTTGTATATTCCTAGCACCAAGCAAATTTGGCATGAGCTGGTGCCAAGAAACATCTGTGGCATGCATGGATGGATGGATGGATGGATGGACGGACAGGTGGATGGATGGACAGACGGATGGATGGATGATAGCCGTGTCCCTGCAGAAGCATCAGATGCACAGTCTGTCTTTGCTCAGGCTTCTCCGGACAGGAAACAATTATCTCAACAATCACAGCACAGTAAAAACTGGCCCTACAGGAAGCCCAGCCCCTGTTTACACTGAAACCTCCTCTTAGTGGGTACAGGACCAGGCCTCCAAATCCCAGGCACAGACCCTTGGGCCCTGGGCTTTATCTCTGTGCTTTCTCCTTCCTCCCATTGTCCTGCCTGGCTTCCCACAGCCCCAGGCCAGGGGCTGGCTTTGTTTGGAGGTCACAGAGCCGCCCTGACTGCCCCAAGACCCAAGGTAGAGCAGAATGCCCCACTCCCCTCCTGGGGGAATATTCTTTTCAGATCTTTCCCAGGGACCCTCCCGTCACAGCTTGGTTTCCTCAGCGACACTGAGGCCACCACAGACAGCTCCTGTCCTTGCCCCTTTTCCCAGCTGGCTCGTGGTCAGGGGCCCCCCCGGAGAGGCCACCAGATAAGCCAAAATGGGGAATAGACAACACTTTCCCACACCAAAGAAGTCACGGGACTGACAATTTTGAATACTAACTAAGAGGGGGTGTGGAATGAGGAGTGCTGACCCAACCTTCCCTAGCAGAGGGGGAAGAATCCAGAGCCTAGAGATTTCTTGGAACTCATCTAAACTCGAAGAAACCCAGAAGCCTTAACTCCAACCTCCCAACTGTGACAGTGAAGCAGGCTTGACAAGGAGGGAAGATTCTGGAAAGCAGGATGGGGCGGTGGTGGTGGGGTCAGTACCAAGCCTTGTGTTCAAACTGATTTACAGCAGCTGGCCACAGAGCAGAACTCCAGAACGTGTTCTTGGAGCCAGGAAGAAACAAGCCCCGTGCATCCTGGTCTTGCCGTGCGAGTGGGACAGAGAGACCCAGGGTGGCTGACTTCTTTCTCTTGCTCCCCTCCAGCTATCGGGCCCGAATGAGCTCCTCTACAGAGAGTGATACGAGGTGCTGAAGACAGAAATATCTCACGGCAATAGCGATCCTGTCCATCCTGCTCTTGAACCTAAGTGGTGACCTTCCATTGCTGATGATGTGATGATACTAACAGCAGCTCATGTTTCCCGGGGGGCCAACGCTACACCACGAGTGTCTTGTTGATCCTCCCAGTAAGTCAGGGAGAATTCAGAGAGGTTTGAAACCTGCCCAGTGTCACACAGCCATGGCGGGAAAGAGCAACTCAAACTCAGTTCCACCAGCTCAGCCAACCCTTAGCTCCTTCAGTCCCCTCATCATGGTCTGGCAGGACTTAACATGATACAGTGGGGGAAACTGAGTCTCTGACCAATGATTTCTCTCTCTTTTGCTCTCATGAGCAGGGTCCTGTCTCCATTTAGGGTCTGACATTTTCCCAGTTGGACTGTGTCTCCTCAGGTTGCTGGCAAGTACTCCTCAGACAGGGCAGAGAGGGTAGCTGTCCCTCAAACACCCCTGCTCCCCTTCCAGAGAGAAAGGTTGTGGCTGAGAAGGGGCTGACCAGCCAGGAACTACATTTCCCAGTCTCCTTTGCACCTATGTGTCCATGTCACCCATTCTCACCAATGGGAGTGAGTATAATGTGAATCCTTCCAAGTCAATGTGATGAGAAAAGGGCTGGCCAGCCAAGAACTACGTTTCCCAGACTCCTTTGTACCTATGTGGCCATGTGACTCATTCTCACCAACAGGAGTGGGAGTGATGTGATGAGGAAGCAGATGAGCCTTCTCAAGCTTTTCTTCCTCCTTCCATGGTGTTCTTGGAAGCCACAAGTTGAAGATGGAAGGAAGTAGGGGCCCTAAATACTGTGTAGGAAGCTGTCCTCCACTTTTGCTGAAGAGCTGCCGAGTGGCAAATAAATTTGCATTGTGGAAAGCTGCTGAGATTCATGGTTTACCTCGTGTGGCACCCAGCCATGTCCTAACCAATACGCTAGTCCTGGGCTTTTGGTTATTATGAACCTTTTCATCCACAATTGTTATTGGGAATGCTGTGGAAGAGCCTAGCAACCCCCAGAACCCAGCTAGAAGTTCATTTCATTCAGAAGACATTTACTGAGTACCCCCCATACCTGGCCCTGTCTCATCGACATGCAAAAGTTCCCTTGACCTCTCCCCCAATGCACTTGAACTCTCCCCCAATGCACAGCCATGATTCTCTCCCTTCCCTGTCTTTCACAACCAGACTTCTCTCAAAATCGTTGTCTGTCCCTCTTTTCACCATTCCCAAATCTTCCATTCGCTTCTCAACCCCATTTCTCTATTGTGGTTGCAGGTTGGAGTCTCTGGACTTCTCAGAAGCTTGGTTCCTATATCAAATGGCCTCATCCTTTCAGGAGCATAGCCATCCACACAGCCTGTCTATGTACCTGATTTACTCTGACCCTCACGACTACCTCGAGGGATCATTATTCAGCTCCTTTCTAGACATTTCTGCAGACACCTACTGCATGGTAGATAACGTTCTAGAAGAGGAAGAGGTGGTAAAGAAACCATCCCTTGAGAAGCATTCAGTCCAGGTACGGTAGTATATATCCCATTTTTCAGATGAGGAAACCAAGGCTCAGAGAAGCTAAGTGTCCAAAATGACATAGCTGACTGGTGACATCTTGCCCACTGATCTGACACACAGGAATCATCTGGAAAAGATGATCGATGAAGATAACATGCTTCAAAAGGTTCAAACCTTTGTATGAGTCTAACCCAGAATGCCCACAGGGGGACAAAGAAAAGGAATAAAACAATCCAGGCTCATCTTCTCTTCCCCCTTACTGTATTATCTGTAATGTTCTAACTAAAAGTCAAGTGCTCTTAATAATCCCCAGTGAGACCTAAGGAAATATCTTGGTCTTAATTTTAGCTCCATGCCAAATCGCCCGACATCATATTAGTCAAAATTATTTGACCTTCAAAAGTTACATCCCTTCCCTGTGTTTCAGCTTCCCCGAGTGTACAATTAGAGGGCTCACCTAGATGATCACTCGGGCTCAATGCAGTCCCCAATGTCTGTAACTCTAGGACATTCTTACTTGCTTACCAGACACTGGGAGCTGCCTCCCCTGTTCACTTGATCCTACTACTATGTTAACATTTTACTGGGTCTGTCACTAGTTTGAGGTCATGGATCTTTCATAACAACCCTATGGAGTAAGTGCTACCATCTTATAGATGAGGATATCAAGACACAGAAAGTTTAAGTAATTTGCCCAAAGATGCACAGCAAGTAAGTGGCCAAACCAGGATTCAAACCAAGCAGTCTAGTTCTCCAGGGTTACGTTGGCCCCTCCCACAGTGTCATTTATTTGCAAAAGATTCTGTCCCTAGCTCCTGAGGAGTGGACATTGGACACATGACCTTGCCCATTTACCACCACAGCTGATTGGACCAGGAAGGACACCTGTACCCAGGGCAGCCCATCCCTTGACCTTCGGAGGGGAAGGCATGGCCTGGTGTGGAAGGCACTCAGTCTTGCACAGGGAGGTTCAGGGAGCATGGCCAGTTGGATCTGTGGTGCTGATGTGAAACCCATGAGGACCTGGGGTCCATTCCCCAGATGGTTATGGTCAGGATAAATTAGCAGACCATGCTAGTCAAAGTAGAGAGAGCAGTGAGCCACCCGGGGGGATCCTGACCAGAGATAGAATTCCTCAGATGGTTTTCTGGCTCCAGGAGCTTAGAAGTGCCCCCATTTTTGCTCCTTGGATTTCCTGGAATCCCAACTATATCTTGAGAGCAAGTACAAGTAGTCCTCTATCCCCCGTAGTCCCAAGGAACTTGCTAAAACTACAACCTCTGAGCAAACTGATTTCCCTTGTCCTTGCCAGACACCTTTGCTGGGTCTGAATGTACCTTTACAAAACCAATACACTCATTATAAGTAAGCCATTGGCTCAGGCTCTGGACTCTTCTGTAATATAGAGATTTGTATTGTCACAATATTTACTGTTATAGGATTTGACAAATAGAGCACTGGTGTGAGAGACAATATGTATGGGGGGCAGGGGGGAAGAGAGATAGAAGTTTAAAAAAACAAACCTTCCCAGCTCAAGAAAATGGAAAAAGCAGAGTGCATAACAGAGGGGGGAAAAGTCAATTAAATCATGATAATTACTTCCGCTGCCATACCCGAGAGCAGCATGAACGTCTATTAATTAGGATTTCCATGTTGACTGTGGCCATTTGACTTCAATGAGGCTGCCAGTATGCTCAGTAAAAACTTTCTCCTGGAGAGCAAATGTGTGAAAATATTTTTACCCTGACAATTAGCAGTTTTAAAGAACCCTAAACACACACACACACACACAGCCAGGTTCCCTGGGCCCCTGTGGTTGACCTGAAATGCAGTGGTCTCTGCAGCCCCAACCCCACTCCCAGAAGTCCAGATACTCTAATCTTACTCCTTATAATTATCAGCTCCTCCCAGCTCGCTCTCTCAGGAGCATGAAGATGCTTGGCGGGCTACAAATTCCTACACAGAAGCTCAGAACAGGAGCCTGAACGGTTATCTCGTCCAGCTCCAGCTTCTGGAAAGATCAGCCCAAATCACTCAAGAGAACAGTCTGTCTTAAGGTGACATGGAAGGAGAGGGCGTTCAGGATGAGTTGACTTCATCCTCAGAACACGATTCACATCTAGAAACCAGAAGCATCGGTGGCTTGGATACCAGTGCATGTTCTAATCAATCCATAAAACTTGGGTCTGAGATGAGCCTTCCTGTTCAGGCAGGCAAAGGCCTGCACTGTTTGCGGGACTGTCAGGTCCAACTGTGGAGTATCAGGGTCATGAGTGGCATAAGAGATCAACTGGGCCACTTGGCAAATGGGGAAACTGAGGCTCGGGGAACTCTGGTGGTATGCTTTTAGTAGCAGGGCCAGGATTCAGGCCTAGGCCTTGAGCGCTAGCCAGGGCTCTTCTAGTGATATAACAGGCCAATCTAGGACACATTATATTATGTATCTATTATATCAGTATAAGAACTATTGCTATACAGTGTCTGGCATATAAAATAAGGGCAATAAATAAAAATTCATTTCCTCCTCCCTTCCCTGCAAGGATGAGGGAAAGACACTGTCTGCCCTGTTTCTCAGCCCTGGGGGATTAGGTGGAGGATGGAGGGACAAGGGGGACGGTGGGTTCTCCCGCTCTGCCCCCAGTGAAGCTCCATCGATCCCTTCAACATGGTCTGGCAGGACTTAATATTATACAGTTGGGGAAACGGAGACCCAGATCAATGATTTCTCTCTTTTGCCCTCAGGAGCAGGTCCCCTTCTCTTGCTTCTCAGAGGAGAGAAGCAGGGAGCCAGGTCTGAGACAAATGCAGGACACTGAGCCAGCCACCCTTCAACAAAATCGGTGCCACCTCCTCGCCTGCCCCGGTCAGCTGGAAATAGAGACCCCAGGCTGGAGGGGGAGGTGGCGGGGCAGGAGGGGGGCCCTGCTGAATGCTCTCTGGCCAGCTGGTGGGGCTGAGCCAGGAAATCCTCTGGTCCTCAGGCCCCAGGCTCTCCCTGGCCTCAGAGTCAGGGTGGAGGAAGGTCAGGGTCAGGGCCCAGCAGGGCTGCGTCCTGGAGGATGTATAGAAATAGCGTCCTCTGCACAGGCAGGGCTCTCGGAGGGAAATGGGCTTTCCTGCCATTCACCGTCACTTCTGTAGCTGCCAAGTTAAACAA
Organism: Mirounga leonina; assembly: GCF_011800145.1. Lineage (NCBI taxonomy): Eukaryota > Metazoa > Chordata > Mammalia > Carnivora > Phocidae > Mirounga > Mirounga leonina. Next base: position 22,121,412 of record NW_023270418.1, on the reverse strand, counting down.
CGGAGATTGCCCGAATCACACACTTAACCAGAGGCAAAATTTGGATATCCTGACTGGCAGACTAGTGCTCTCTGCTCCCCTAACCTAATAAATGTTCAAGGCTGAAGGGAGCAGATATTAGTTCTCAGCATGGAAAGAATCAGAGGTCTACAGACAGACTCTCCGGCTTCCCAGCTGAGGGATCTCAGCTCTAGGACGCTCCTCTCTGGCCTCAGACTTCCCAGTTACGAAGCAGGAGTAACTGCAGGTTCCCCGGGGCACCGTTGTCAGGGGGGATGTAAGTGAAGCCACACGGGGAAAATGCCTGGACCGCAGCAGCTAAGGGTTTGGACCCAGGGTCAGCGGTGCGGAGGGCCCTCTTATGCTCCGGTCAACTCTGGTGAGAACCTGTCTCCGTGGTCCCTGTCCCTTTAGCCTGGGCCCCAGAAGAACCCCATGTGGGGGAGACCACAGGCCCCAGCGGCTGCGCCTCCAAGGAGGATGAGAGGCACGTGGAGCAGATTCAAACCCCATCTGCAGCCAGAGCCCGGAGCCTGGAGTCCAGGCCAGGCCAGCCCAGCCAAGGTGCCGTGGACCCGCAGCCCTTGAACATGCGAATAAACATTGCTTTAAGCCACTGAGCTTTGGAGTCTTTTGTTTTGTGGCATTATTTTGGTGGTAAGTACCCCAACTCCCATTTTACTAGGAGAGAGAGGGTAAATGCTTGCTTAAGCTCACAGCGCTGGTAGACAGCAGAGCTAGGCCCTGCCCAGAGCCTCGGGCACACCTTTAGCTGCCTCTCCAGCATGCCGAGGTAGGGTGGATCACCCTGTGGCCCCCCGGAAGGGTTTCCAAGCAGGCCCTGGCACCTGCCCCTCCGGCCTCACACTTCCCTGAAAAGGGACCTTCCTTAAAGTAGCCCCAGCTCACCTGGATGGCACACAGTCATTAAGCGTCTGCCTTCGGCTCAGGTCGTGATCCCAGGGGCCTAGGATCGAGCCCCGCATCGGGCTCCCTGCTCAGCGGAGAGTCTGATTCTCCCTTTCTCTCTCCCTCTGCTGCTCCCCCTGCTCATGTGTGCGCTCTCTCTCAAATAAATAAATAAATAAAATCTTTAAAAATAAATGAATAAAGTAGCCCCATCAGACTGCTTCCCGCAGCTCTGGCCCCAGAGCCCAGCTGGCTCTAGCAGCCCTGCCCTAAATGTCATCCACACCTGAGCCTGGGCACTCAGATGGATCACCTCCTCATGCTTCCCGGGCAGGGTCAGAAGTGAGGAGGAAGGGGGGAGGAGGGAGCAGCGGACAGCAGGAGGAAGGGAAGGCTGCCAGGCTCTGGCTGGGCTGGCCCACCCTCTGCACCCAGACAGCGGGCAGCCTGGGAAATCTACACTCACTTTGATTTGGCGGCAGAATTCACTGGAGACAGCAGGCTCAAGGAGAACAGGGAGGGACAGGAGAAGCAGGCAGTTAGCATCTATTTCTCATCGACTCCTTCCCCAAGCGACTCTGTCAGGGTAGAGTCCCCAAATGTGGGCAGGGGCTCACCTCCTCTGAGAAGACAGCTGTGGCAGCACAAAGAATTGGGCATTTGCAGTCAGATGGGTTCCAGTCCTGGCTCTTTGGGCCTTAAAACCCAGAGAAAGGACGTACGATCCATCCCCAGGGCCGCTATGAGGACTTTATGGGATTCCAAGCACCAGGGCCTGGTATAGACCCCAAGTCAGGGCTGCACGTTAGCGACTACTGTTCTCTGGTGATGGGCTGTGCCGGGGGAACACACAGCACTCAATTCTGATGAACGGGAGGAGAAAATACACAGATGCCAAAGACAAGCACAAGCACAAACATACCCAGCGTGGTCTCCTGCCAAGTTCAGGCAAGAGTGATCCAGAAATGGTGAACGGACGGCGTGCCCGCAACCCTTCTTTTGTCATCCATGGCAGACATCACTAATCGATTACAACACTCTTTGCTGATCAGCCCAGAAGGGACCTCAGAATGCTCTCAGCCCAGTGTGTTGGCAGGTGCTACCATGGCTAGGAGTCAGCACTAACAGGAAATCCCATTTACCGTCCCTGCTCTCGAACAGCCCAATTTTCTCTGCCGCAGCACTCAGCCTCCTTTATGTTCCTGGAACATGCAATCCTGTTCCCACCTGGGTGCTTTTGCCGGGCCCTCTGCCTGGCACACTCCCCCTCCTCACGTCTCACGGCTGGCGGCTATCACACTCCATGCCCAACTGCTCCTCCTCAAAGAGAAGTCCCCGCTGACTGCTCGGTCTGAAGAGGGGCTACACACCCCTCCCTCCACCATGATGCCCTGTCACAATTTTTATTTTCCTCAGCGCACCTACCATGAGCTGTGTTCATTGAAGGTATGTATTTAGTATCATCACCCCAGCATCCTCGGGGCCTAGAACAATCCTCAGCATCGAGTAGGTGCTCAATAAGTATTTGTTGAGTGAATCCCATCAATCCTCAACAATCCAGAACCCCCTTCACTCACTCACTCACACACACACACCCCCAACAACGGCAGAGGCAATGCCTCACTTGGGCAGGCCTCTGGACCCACACCCTAGTTCTGGGGGTGCTCCCTGGAGCCCAGCAGCCCCTGGGGAGGGGTGGGTCAGCAGTGCTGCTGGGGAAGTAAGCCTTTGGCCTCTCATCATTCTCAGTCACCTTCTGGGAATGGGGACAGGTTTATTTTGGTGCCTTGGTTTCAGACCCGAGATGGGTTGAGAAGGACATTGAGATGACGGGAGAGATGCTCCCAGGCCCTGATTCACCCTAGTCTGTGTCTAGTTCATGGGTCAAAGTAGAAGCCGCATCCTAGCTGGGGGCCAGGAAGCACCCCACCACCACATCAGAGTCTGGAGTCCAGGTGGGTTTCCATTTATTTCCACACTGGCCAACATCAGGTAGACCCCAGTGTGAGGTCTCCTGAGCACTTCCGGCCCTGAGAGTCCACGATGAAGCCTCTGCACCTGCTCTCACCTCCTCTCTCCCCTTCACGACCACGGGCCACCACCCTGGAACTTCCATGCGACTGCTCCCCCACATGATGCCCATTTTCCCCCCAAACCTGATTTCCTCTGTCTGGAATGTTCTTCTGTCCACTCCTTGCACGGCCAGGTTCTTCTCATGGTTCAGGCCTTCACACAACTCTCACCTCATCAGAAACATACCCAACCACCCCGCCATCTTGTTTCATGACCCCTGTAGCACTTTCACTTCCTGACATCATCTCTTTTATTCACTTCCTTTAATTTTCCTCTTATATCTCTGCCCATCAGACTTTAAACTCCATTAGGCGGTACCTTGCAGGCCCTGTTCATAGTTTATATCCCTAGTTGGCTGGAGCTCTGTAGTGGCTCAATAAGCTATTGGCCAATGATGAATGAATGAATGAACGAATGAACGAATGGGACGACAGATACTGCCCACGACTCCCTGTGGGATCCAGTCCTCCTAGATGCAATTTCTCTCTGGAACTGCTGTGCTAACCCAGGCATGGTGAATTGTAGGGAAGACACAAAGTGTCAGTCAATGAATGAGCTGTGTAGTTTTCAGGGCCTCGGGTTCCACACCTGTAAAAGGAGGCATCACAACAGTCAACTCTTCTCAAACCCTGTGACCAGAAACCCTCCGGAAGGGGCTCCCACCTGCTGCTTTGCTACCTTCACTACCTGCTACCTTTCAAATCAGCAAATGAGCAAACTCAAGACGAGGCCTCCTGGTAAGGCCCTGTCCCTCCCGTCCTGTCCTGCCTGAGAAAGGGGCAATTCTTTCTTCTATGAAATAATGGGACGGGAGATGGTAGTTGCCTTTTTTTTTTTTTTTTTTTTTTAAACATCCTTACTCTCCAACAGGAAGAGGCCATCAGCCAGATGCAGATGTCAGTCCTGCCTTAAAAAAAAAAAAAAATTTTATTGGTAAAGGAAATGAAGTCTGGGACCCTCCACCCTGATTCTCTGCTGACAGGCCACAAACAATGAGGCATTTTCTACCACACAATGAAGAATTAAACTGCCCGAGGACTCCTTTTTTACTTTTGTCTGTTTCCTATTTTGGGCTTCCTTTGAAAAAGTGGTTGTGCTGCTTTATAAAGTTTGATGATCTCCGAGGCCCCGTTCCCAGGGTCTCTGCCCCCTTGATTCTTCTTTTCACATCTTGGCCTCTGCTTTGCTCAGACTTTTCTCCCGGTCTGGGTGTGCCCGCATCCTGGGTATACAGAGCTGGGCTGATAGGATGGCTCTGCCCAGCGAGGCCCTACGTGGTGGTCTGCCAGTGGCCATCGCACACTCACCCACACACTCCTTCCTGGGCCCCTCCGTGCCGGGTCTTACAGATTTTGCAAAAAAAAGGCAAAATCACAGCACTGGAGTTGTATGCTGTGTATGCCATGTGGCCAGAGCTGGGAGCCGTTGTACAGCCCCCATTTTCAGCCTCATTCAGAGAGACCTGGTGTCTTGTTCCAGGTCACACAGCAAGGAGAGGCCCAAAGCCAGTTCTTAGAGGTCTTTCTCCCAGCAGTGCCTGCTGAGTAGAAATTTCAAGAACCCTTTGCCAGCCTGTCTGGGAAGTGAGAAGCATAAACCTGTCTCCAACTTACTCACCCTCCTGGGTGATGAGCACTGGGGCAGCCCCACAAAAGCAAGCATGTATTATGATCCCCACTTTCCCCTGTGGAAACTGAGGCTCAGAGAGCTTATGTGAGTGCCCATGACCATACAAGGAGTCCTAAGTGGACAAGATGGGAAAGGCACCCACATTGGCTCCAAGCGGATCCTCTTTCCTTTGTGTCTGTCCCCGAGTCACGGCCATGGGTCTCTGCCCACAGGGGGTTCAGCTGGCCTTTCTCTGCTCCGGATCATCCCTCTGGAAGCAGCTTGATGGAGCCCCTGTCTTGCAGAAGAAGGAAGCAGCAGGCTGCTGAGGTCAGGAGCAGGCTGGAGGGGCTGGAGAAAATCTGGGGCAAACTTTAGGGCCACTCTGAAGGAGTAAGGGGGCTGAGCACAGGAGACCAGGGCTGCTGCGAGTGAGGGGTGTGTGGGGCATCTGAAAGGGCAGGCCTAGTGCTGGGGGTGCTCCACAGAGACACGGCCGTGCTCTGTCATTTCACTGATTAACTCACACACGGAGTATTCATCTCTGTCACAGAGCAAAAGAAGTCACTTGTCACTGTGTGTGTGTGGACAGGTTCGGGCCTTACTGGGAGCCCCAGAGGCCCCACGGTGTCAGGGGCGGCAGCCTCCCTGGGCTAGGGGCTGTCTGTGCCATCCCCTTCCCCTCCCTCGGACACCCCTTTGGCTAAGAACCCATCAGCCCCTCCTCCAGCCCAGTGAAGCTATTTCATGAACCTGGCATGTGCCTTAACAACAACACCTGACTTCCTTCGAGGGGTGAGTTTGGTGGGTAGGCAGCTGGAGAAGTCACCCTGTCATCTGCTGAGCTCCCCATTTCCCATGGGGCTTCCTCCTCTAAGCTCCCTCTTTGAGCTGGGATTGGCCAGTTCTGAAGGGGTACAAAAGTCAAAGTAACTGCTACTCCCCAACCAAAGGCAGACCCTAGCTTCCGGCCCTAACGCATAACTCACCTTGTGCTTTATGTAGGTATCAGATTCCACCTTAAATACACACACACATCCCAACCTTCAGGACCCCTAGAGCCCTCCAGCTGCCTAACCTTGTCTGAAACACCTGCCCCCCGCCCCCCGCCCTCACCGCCGTGGGAATGCCAGTCCCACCTTCTTGGTCCTCATCCTCCAGGGGCCAGATTAGGGAGTCACTCACTCTCTGTGAAGACGGGTCCACACCCCCCATCAGTTCCCACCCCGTCTTCCAGCAGCCCCTGATGCACGCTCTGTGAGTGTTTATTTGCATGTTTCTCATCCCCACTGGACTGTCTTGCATGAGAGCAGCGGCATCCTCCAGCTTAGCCACAGCCTCTATTGTACACCAGAAACAGAAGATCCCTAGGTGGCACGCCTGGGTGGCTCAGTCGATTGAGCATCCGGCTCTTGATTTCGGCTCAAGTCATGATCTCAGGGTCGTGAGATCGAGCCTTGGGTCAGGCTCCGTGCCAGCGCTGAGTCGGCTAGTCACCCCCCCTCTGCTCCTCCCCCAGCCCCACTCACACGCACGTGCTCTCTCTCTAAAATAAATAAATAAAATCTTAAAAAAAAAAAAAAAAAAGACAGAAAGAAACAGAAAATGTCTAGCAAGGAAGGAAAGGGCGTAGTAACAATAATCACAGAACCAAGCCCCTGATAGGAGTCAGGCACCTGGCGAAGCACATTACAAACGGGAGCTCATTCCATGGTTACCGTAACCTTCTGAAGAAATTGAGGCCCAGAGAGGTTAAGTCATTTGTCTAAGGTCATCCAGCCAGGAGGTGGCCAGATCTGAACACAAGCCTGCAGATCTGGAAGGGACAGGCTGGTTAGGCCTGCCAGGCCACGGAGGACAGAAGATGTCCCAGCCTGGAGGCCCTCCTGGTGCAGACCTGGGATGCTTGTTTTGAGTCAACCTGGGGAGTGGCATGATTCATCTCCACGTGCAGCCTGCAGCAATAGCCCGATGGCGACACGTGGTGTGGACGGTCCTGCCGGTTCACAGGGTTCACTGTGACAGCTGTCATCCCAGGAAGCGAGCTGACCCTTCTATCCTCCTTCCGGAGCTTCCTCATTTCACCGCTGACAGCCAGCTTCGCTGAAGAGCTTGTCGGCACATCAGAATAGTACTGTGATTCCCTCGCTGAGCAAACCTTTGCAGATTCCCAACTTTATACTCAGAGCCAAAGGACGTGTATTTTAAAAAAGCATAAACTACGGTACAAGCCATCAAGGAGTTTATCACTAGAAGACTAATAATGCTTGTATTTCTAATTCTATTTCCAAGGCTAACTGCGGCGCGTGCCTCTCTCTCTCTCTCTCTCTCCTCACATCCTTTGAATGGTGTTGAGTGCCTAATGGAGGCAGTTAAAAAACCAAAACATCAGATTATGTCAATAAACATCAACAGAGACACAATCTCCCAGTGGGACAGCAACCCGTGGAAAAGCAATAGCGACCGTGTGAGAAGGCGCAGGCCCACGTGTGCACGCTTGTATGTGTGGATAAAACTCTACTGACCGGGAAAACGGAGGTATTTATCCGCGTTTATAGAACAAGAAGTTTGTTAATTATTAGGGATGAGATAGAGATCAACCACATTTTTCCCCACCTTTTATTTATTTTATTTTTTATTTTTTAAGTAGGCTCCATGCCGAACATGGGGCTTAAACTGATGACCCTGAAATCAAGAGTCACGTGCGCTACCGATCGAGCCAGCCAGGCGCCCCCAGATATTAACCAAACTTTAAATTATCAATGCCTGCTGGTTTATTAATATTCCCAAGTGACAGTGCAGCATGAGTCTGCCTCATCCTTTAAAATGTAGGGTAAGTGGTATATACCCCAAAGATTTGAAAATAGGTACTCAAACAAATATATGTACACGCGTGCTCTGAGCAGCACTATTCACAAATACCCAAAAGGCAGAAACAACCCAGATGTCCCACAACAGATAAATGGATAAGCAAGTTGGACCAGATCCATACAGTGGACTATTATCCAGCCATTAAAAAGGAACGGAGCACAGACACGCCTTGCAAGGTAGATGAACCTCTAAAATTTTATGCTCCAAGAAAGAAGCAGCTCACGAAAGGTTCCATATTGCATGATCTCATTTATAGGAAATATCCCTAAGAGGCCAATGCTTGGAGAGAGAAGACCGATTGACCTGGGGGAGAGGAGAAGGGAGGGAAACCGCTTTCCTGGGTAAGGGGTCTGACTTTGGAATGATGGACATTCTGAGAACTCGATAGGTGGCGTACCACACTGGGAATGAACGGAATGCCACCAAAGCCTTCATTTCAAAATGCTTCATTTTATGTTATGTGAATTGCACCTCAATAAATTACGTAACAGTTCTTTTTGTAGTACTTTACAGATTTTTTAAAGGAAAGCCCAAGCTTTCGCGATGATAGAAGGCAACAGCGTGATGCAGGACAAAGCACCGCTTTACGAGTCAGGAGCCTGGATCTTCTCTCTCTTCTAATCCTGGGACTTAAGGCGATCACTTTTGTGTGCTCTCAGCCTCAGTGGAGAGCCCCCCTCTATAGAACGGGGCCCGGGCAGGCTGTGTGAGGTCCAGCAGGTGCTAGGAGGGACAGTGATTCTGAAAATGTAACAGTAGTAAGCTAACATTTACTGAGGATTCACAGGCCAGTGACTATGCTGGCTGTTCATCTCATTTAATCCTCATAATGAACCCATTTTACAGAAGAGGAACCTGAGGTTTAAAGAAAATCAGAAGTACAGCCAGATTTCAAGTCCAGGCTACTCTCATCACAATACCACACTGTCTCCCCCCAAAGCATACTCTTTACCATTGTTCGGGAGAGCTGCTGGGTGCTGTGCTTGGCATATAGTGAGATAAACACCGAGCACCAACCCGCCCCAGACGCACGAACGCACCTCAGCTGCACACCAATGTTCAGTCCTGAGCAAAGGAGCTGGATTCTTCTGCCCCACATCGCACCTGTGGCTCTCTGCTTCTCAAATGGCTTCTTTCTTATTTCTTGGCATCCACTGATACGAATTTCCTTGAAAGTGAACTTCAAATTCAAATCCTTTTGTTACAACAACAACATTATCAGATGTTCTTAATGTGCCGATTGCCATCCTGGGTCCTGGGACTACAGAACTAAATAGGCATTTGCTCCAGTTTCAAAGAACTCGCAAGGAAGATACATGAGAAAATAAACAAGTATTCTCAATATTCTAAGCTCAGGGACAGATGTCTGCTCAGGGTGTGCTGGGTGTGTGTCAAAGGAACTCACAGGAAACTCAGCGTGGCACAGTGATAAGAAGGTAGGTCTGGTTCAAATCCTGCTTGTTTCATAGCTGAGCTGTGTGATGTTAGGCAAGTCACCTAACCTCTCTGTGCCTCATTTGTAAAATGAGGCCAACTGTACCTGGCTTAGAGCGCTGTGCTGAGGATTAAATAACTGAGGATAAATTAACATGTGAAGTGCTAAGAACAAGGTCCGACACATGGCAATTGCTACATAATTAGCGCTAGCTCTTATTACTACCACGGTCTCTGCCTGTGGAGGGTGTTGGCCTAGGAAGCGCTGAAGTCATGAAGTTCAAGAAAGACACCCGGCACACCACAAGAGCTCCAAATGCCAAACTAACTCAGGCCTATTTTCAAGTGCAAGTCCACGTGGAAATGCAAGTCTTGTATGAATAAGGACAATTACAGTTATCACAAACCATGGCGAGGAAGACAGAACCCGGAAGACTGTCCACAAACCCAGACCCACTGGGAAGTGAGAATATCAATTTCCAAGAAATGTTATATCCCCCTCCCTGCGTCACTGCCAGGCCCCAGGGAGTAATTTCATGTTCAAATTGCTTTTTAATCCCATGAGATTGCATCCTCCAACCCCGCGTGGTCTCCAGAGGATGCATTTGGACAATTTCACCTGGTTTGATGCTGCAAAGAAATGCAAAAGCCACAGATCAGGCAATGATCCCCAATGTCCCCTTTCTAGAAAGACAGGTGAAATGAACAGCATAAGCCTGTGGGATGCTGTTACCTAGGGGATCCTTATATATAAAAAGGTGTAGGATTTTCCGGTCGATTTCCGGTCTCCTCTCCCAGCCTGCCCATCCTCACAGCGGTTCTCTGGATCCAGGTTCAGGAACGCCCACCCCTGGGGCAGGAGGAGCAGGGGGTGCCTAGCAGGACTGTGGAGGTTTCCAGTCCTCCTTCTATCTCTTCCAACTGTACGACCTTGGTCAAGTTACTTCACCTCTCTGAGCCTCAGTGCCCTCATCTGTAAAATGGAAATAATATCGCTTTTCTCATGGGATTTTTTACGGGAGCAATAAAATTTCAAGTGAAGTACTGGGCACATAGTGGGAGCTTAAAAACAAAAACAAAAACAAAAATCAAAACAAAGCTTCCTGAATTGCTAAAACGAAACATACAAAACAGTCCTCCTCTTGGCCCCATTCCACCTTCGAACCTGCAGGAGGCTGCCTCCCAGGACCACACCCCAGGGTCAAGCATCTAGGTCCTGGAACCCAACCAGTGCCTCATTGCCCCCTCTCTCAGACGAGTGGACTCTGGGTCTTCCCATCTGGATCCCACTGGAGGCAGTCAGATTTGAGTGGCATCCAGCCCACACGGCTTTCCCTGGGTGCCCAGCACTCCACACTCCACAGGAATGCCCCCCTCTGTGCCCCAGGGGTCCCACCACCCTCAACTTACAGATGGGGAAACTGATCCTCCAAGGCACTGAGTGACTCACCTATGGCCACCAGGAGCTCGGTGTAGCCGAGATCCAAACACAGGTAGGAATGCCAAACACCCTAATCCACTCAACCGGTATTCCCCAAACATGAGCCATTCCCATAACCCCTCACAATATTTGCAATATCCCCCTGCATATGACCATTGCTGGTTTCACCGTATCCATATCCCACCTGTACTATTTGTTACCGAATCTTGCTCTTTCGAAGGACTTAAAACCAACTCATTTTTTAAATCTAACCTTGTCTTAAGTAATACAAACTAGGAAACCCTGGGGTCGATGTGTTAAATCTATTTGATCAAATACTCATTTAATTACTATAAAGCCATTAAAATAAAAAGCACCCTAGTTCATGTAAGTTCCGTCTAAAATCACCTGGCCTGTCACATGCTGCCAACGGCTGATGCACTTCCTCTCCCTCTGGAAACGTGGAAGGAACCGGCCTCCCAAAGTTATGTTTGACTTGGATCTGCCAATGTTGCGGCCAGTGTTCCAAAAACTGCTGGATTGAGAGTTTGTGGAATCAGAAAGTGTTCTTCCAGCCCCAAGACAAGTTAGACAGATTTTTATCGTGGGACAAGTGGCATTAAAAGGAAAGCTCAGACAAGCTTCTGTCGTCATCCAAGCAAGTTGGAGGTTGTCTAACACGAACAGAACAGGCGTAGCTGAGCAGCTACATATCTTGGGAAACGCTCTGGATTCTTAGAAATCCACCCCCCCCACACCCCCTAACAGGCCTAGTGCAAGTTCAACGGTCGTGGGCTTGTTATGAAGGAGGCAGGCAAATCCAAAACAGTGTCTTACTTGTCTTAAAATAAGATAAGCACTACATCCAACAAGCCCTTAATAATTTTTTTATGAACAACATAAGTTGAACTTCATAAAGTACAACCCCTTAAAGGGGGAAGGTGTATTGGGTTGAGTACTGTCCCCTCAAAATTCACGCTTTTCATCGGAACCTCTGTGTGTGGCCTTATGTGGAAAAAAAGGTCTCTGCAGATGTAGTTTGTTAGGATGAGGATATACTTGCTGAGGGAGGGCCCTACCCGCAACGATCCGAGAGAACACACAGGGAAACAGACACAGCAGGAAGATGGCCATGTGAAGACAGTGGGGTAGGGTTGGGGGGACACCCAGGATGGCCACCAACTGGCAGAAGCAAGCAGGAAGAGGCAGGAAGCGTCCTTCCCTAGAGCCCTGATGGGGTGTGGCCCAGCCGGCACCTTGATTTCAGCCTCCTGGCCTCCAGAAATGTGGGAGATTACATTTCTGTTGTTCTAAGGCACTCGGTTTGTGGGTGATTTGTTACAGCAGCCTAGGAAACTAATACAGAAGGCGAGCATGGAGGTCCAGAGAAGCCAGGCGGCTCAGCTGAGGTCCCACAGTTGAGTTCATCTCAGGACTGGGACTAGAACCCCAGCCTCCCAGCGGGGGCGCCTGATCTTATCTTGAGGGGAACAGTAGCTTCCCAGAAACAGCAACCAGAACATCAGGTGGGCATCGAGATCCCTCCCCTAAACTTTCCCTAATTTAAAACTGGGAAAATGCCCGAGACATATTTGCCTCGGTGGAAGCAACTTCTTTTTTCTTTAACTTCTGTATCACAAAGAGCTGTGAAAAGTGGCCAGAGAGGCCACCTGTCATTAGCCAAGTCTCTCGATCCATTCTCACTGGCTTTCCAGACAGACGGATGCACACATCCGCGGCTCCCATTTCGAGGAGCCCCACCCAGGCATCCATCAGACCCAACCCTTACGAAAAGCAATAGCCAGCAAGGTCTGACGGGTGTGGACAATGCTGGGCTGCTCCAGTCCGTGGCCGAGGGGACCTGCTTTCGCTCCCAAGACGCCAGACAGGCACTGCTGATGACACCCCCCGGGGCGGCACGGGGTTGCTGCTAACACAGCCAGCCAGGAGGAGCTCTATTATTTTTCCATTGCTCGGAGGCTGGGCTTGTTGCCCTCCCCCCACCCTTAGACACCCCGCTCGCTCTAACCTTCCTCCCAGCAATCACCAGGGGAGGGGAGTGAAGAGCTTCTCTTGCTTTCTCCTCTTCCTCTTCCCTCCCCCCGCCCCACCACCGCTCCCCGCCTTCCGCAGAAATGCAGTCTACTTTATTGTTTTAGGCTGGGGTTTGTCAATGCCTTTGGACTTGAAAGAAAAATTGCGATCCACACCGTAAAGATAAACTCATCACACTGCTAGCATAGCAGCTACCAGAGGGGAGCTCAGAAACCTCAGACTGCAAGGGATCACACCCCCATGCACACTGGTCCGCAGATACTAGTTCAGCGGCTGCTAAGGGCTAGGCTCAGTGCTGAACTGAAGTGAGTAAGGCAGCCCTGCCTCCCTCCCTCCCTTCCATCCACAGATATTTGTTGAGCTCTTCTATTGCCAGGGACTATGATATATTCTGGGTCCAAAGGAGTAAAACAAAACAAAACAAAACAAAACACAAAAGACCCGACTTGGCCCCTGCCTTGTGGCCCTAAGTGAATTTGACATCTAGAAGCAGAAAGAGGCAAGGAGGAGAGTGAAGATGAAACACTGTAATCTGATAAAGACTAAATAGACAGGCTCTGGGTTGGCAACATTCTATTCTTATTTTCAGGGCTTAATAAATGCAGGTCAAACTTCCATCTAAGTGCGGAGAGGATACTGTTGGAAAGGGATTCTGATGTAGGAAGGGTGATGGAGTGAGAATCCTAACTTCTTTTTCCAAAGCTGAGTTCATTATCCCTCTGGCTCCTCCAAATTAGCTGTTTCCCCAACCTTTGAATTCCCCTCATTTTTCTTGGCAGCCCCAACAATCTCATAGTAACCTCAGCTCAAAGGCTCAGACACATCATTTCTGTTCTTGCCCCACCCAGTTCCTTCCAGAGTCCTGTAGAACCTTCCATTGCCTCCTGCATCTGCCCCTTGTCTCCCTCTACCCCAGTGTCCCTGCCCCACTTGAGGCCTGTATCTTCTATTACTTGGACTTCTGCAGTAGGCAAGTCATTCCAGTCCATCCCCTCTCGCCTCTTCAGTCCATCCCCTGCACTCTATCCGAGCAAGAGCCCTAGACCACTGGCCTGATTCAAAGCCTTCAAAGGCTCCCTAAGGCTGAACAATTAAATCCAAGTTCAGCATTCAAGGACTTCCATCACCTGGCCCCAGTCCATCTTTCCAATTAATATTTTGCTACTCCTCTACACGTTCCCAGGGTTACCACCAAGAGGAATCATTCCTTCTTTGCTGAAAAGAAACGCCCCATGCTTTCTCACGGCCAGGTGCTGGAAGATGCTGAACGTAAGCTGGAATACCTCCCTCCCACCCCCAGTCCTTAACTCCACCTCAGTCAAGGATTTCTCCACCCCCTCCCACTTTTATCCCCTAAAAGCCTACCCTTGTGGATTTTGCTTCTGACACCATTCACACCCTACTTTGTGCTACAGTCAGTATTCACTCCCTTTATTTTCTTAGGAGGCTGAATCCCTAGGGGGCAGAAGTGTGGTCTTAGAGACCAGTGAATCACCATTAATGCCTAGCAGGCCCAGAAAACAGCACTCCATTATTGGGTGGTAAGTAAAATCTCCTCTATTGTTTCTCTCCCCAAACCTGTCCGCACACTGTCCCCTACCATCAAGGGCCTGGTGTGCCCATTTACCGTAGCAGCTCCGTGTTAAAATACCACCACTGTTTATAATAATGTTTTATACTCATGTTAAATAATAACATTAAAAATAATGTAGGGCGCCTGGGTGGCTCAGTTGGTTAAGCGACTGCCTTCGGCTCAGGTCATGATCCTGGAGTCCCAGGATCGAGTCCCACATCGGGCTCCCTGCTCGGCGGGGGGTCTGCTTCTCCCTCTGACCTTCCCCCTTCTCATGTGCTCTCTCTCATTCTCTCTCTCTCAAATAAATAAATAAAATCTTTAAAAATAATGTGAACAACAACACTAATAGTATCAATGGGTTTGAGCAGACTCGGGAGGGATTCTCCTAGCAAAGCCCTCAATATACAAAGTCCTCCATCATTTCCTCTTCTTTCCCACTATTATGGGGACCAATACGGACAAACTGAGGTTTCCTACCTCCCAGGGGGATGCCCTAGGGTCCCCCCACCAGTAGACCCCCCCAGCCACCTCTCTCCCAAGTTCCTGAGTCTACCCTGATAGAAACAAGACGTGTGTGTGTGTGTGCGTGTGCGTGTGTGTGTGTGAGTGTGCGTGTAAGCAACGCCCATCCCCAAGCAGGTCCTTCCTGGGGAGCAGTCCTGACTTCTGCCTCCTGGCTCCCCCTTCACCCCTGTAATCCATTCTCCATGCGGCAGCCAGAGAGACTTATTTAAAATGCAAATTAGAACCTGGAGCTCCTGTGCTTAAAACCCTCTGAACGTTTCTCATTGCACTTAGAATAAAATCCGGACTCTTCAAAGGCTTGAAGCCCCTACCCCCACCCCCCAGTGCTCTTTATCCCCCAAGTGGTCTCTCCCTCCCCACCCAGCCACATCCAGCACTGCTGCCCGGGTCCCTGAGCACAGCTCAGAGCTTTGCGTTTTCTGTTCCCTCTCCTGGAAGGTTCGAGACCCATTGAAGTCCCCCGGGGCGGCCTTTCCAACACCAGTGCTTCCAGACACTCCCTCTGTTGCCTCTTCCATGCATGAGGGACCTTTCACCTTCCTCATGAGACAGCTCCAGGACCTAAAGGGGAGTTTAAGTAGAAAATGAGAGGAGTGGGGACATCTGTCTTTGTTCAACACTTGACTGGGTGCCAAGAATGAATTACCATTAGGGTTTTTGAGTCTAAAGTTGGCTCCTGGACCTGGGTTCAAATCCCAGTTTCACCTCTTACTAGCTGTGTAATCTGGGCAAGCTGCTCCATCTTTCTGTGCCTCGGTTTCCTCGGGTATATAACGGAAATGAAGATGGGCACTCATGTTTGGAGGGGCATTAAGATGACCCCGCAAATGAGACATGGCCCATGAAGGGCCCGGGGTGCACTCAGCAAGTACTGGGGCCACTGGAGAACTTCTAGGGGAGCAGGGCTTTCTGCAGTTTGCCATGCCCTCAGCCTTGCTTAGAAAAAGCATAGGTCTACAGGGTGCCCAGAATATTCCACAGACCGCATCCCTCCAACACAGAGCTGGCCCTTTCCCCCATGAAACTTCCTTCTCTCACAGCCACACCAGAGTCTGTGATGGGCCCCTCAGGCCTGCAGAGGTACAAACAGGCTCTCACAACTGGAATGGGGACAGGGCTTTGCGGGACTCTGGCCCCAAGTCACGTGGCAGGAGGAGACCAAGCCAGCCTCCAATCTGGACCTGCTGGCCTCCTGCGTCATCCTCCACCCAGGCACGGGTGGCCCCTGGAGCGCATCTCTGAGAGCTGTCCCACCTGTGCCAAACCCAGCTCAGACGCCACAGGCCTCTCTCCCTCCCCAGCCAGGCACTTCTCCTTTATCACGAAGGGGGGATGGGGCCCTTTCCAGCCAGAGCCACCCAGCAGTAAAAACCTTCTGTGGGGACGAAAGCAGTGTCTCTCCAAAGCTTGGGACCCCTCGAGGTGCTGTGGCCCAGCTCCTTCCTTCAGACAAAGAAGGCACCGACGGCCCTGCTCCCTGAAGGCAGCCAAGAAGGTCCAGGGAGTTTAAATGACACTTCCACGGCCACTCAGGGGGCAGTCGGGGGACTTGGGACAATGAGGTGAACCATCTGCCTGGAGGCAGCACTTGGTATGCACCAGGTGTCTGTGTCACTGCCTCGTTCTGACACTAGAACCTTCGAGAAGGTCACTCGACAGGCGGAGAACTGGGGGCTTTGAGCAGGTCAGAGACTCCCCCAAGGTCACGGGGAAACTGGAGCTGGGCTTCAAACCAGATGGCTTCCTTCTGTCCCCTGCACTCAACCGCCGCCCTGAGCCCCCTGACTCACGGGGACACTGTTCACTTTCTGCCGCGCCCGCGCCTGAAGCCACTGTGCTTTCTCCAGATGCCACCTGTATACTCCTTTACTCCCCAGGTGGGTATTGGATGCCTTCTGTATGTCTTCTGTGCTAGCAGACACACACACACACACACACACACACACACACACACACACACCGCCCACAGAGCCCACGCAGGAGCTCACACTCCCCTGAGAGACAGAGGTGAACAGACGAATAATAAACGGCCTGGGAGTTATGCTAAGGTCTGCGGAGGAAGCAAACAAGGGGCTATTGAGAAGAAGGGCAATCTAATATTGAGAAGAAGGGTTTCTGAGGAGGTGACATTCGGCTTATCATTTTAACTGATAATTTGGAAGTTGTCAAACAGAGAACACTACGATGAACCTCCGGGTACCAATCCCTCGGCTTAAATAATCTGCCATTCTTATTCTGATGCTAGTTTAAAATAAATAAATAAGCACGTGTGGCTTAAAAAGTGTCAGGCTGGGGGTCAGAAGACCTGAGGTTTGGTCGTGGCGCCACCCTTGACTGGTGGTGTGACCCTGGGCTGTGGTCAGGCCCCTGCAGCCCAGGCAGGGTGCCCGCAGGGCAGAGAGCCATGGTGGCCTTCGGGAAGTCTCCTTGGCGGGGAGCTCTGCAGTTACCCTGGATTTATGATCTGACCGAAGGCCTAAGAAGTCCCAACCCTGGGAATTGCCCCTCTCAGGGAGAGGCCACGAGAAGCCTGTGGGATATCCGGCCCACGTGGGCAGACCAGAAACCTGCAAACAGGTGTCACCTAGAATCTGCTGGAAACCCAGGAGGAGGCACCTTGGGGAGATTGGATGCGAATGCACTTTGAGCAAAGCTTCCCACTGTGGCACAAATATGAGCCCACTGGAAGGGGATTTAGCTCAGTCAGGAAAAGCCCTGGACAGGTGGCTTCTTCTCCCAAAGAGAGGGGCTCATCTACCCCCGGGCCCGGTCCCTTGTGTTGGATGGGCTTTCATTCACAGTGTACATTTCGAGTGTTAATGCTCAGCTTAGATGAAATTCAGCTAAGCCAGAAGCCGCTCCAACCCCAGATCTGCCAGATCCATGAGCTCTGGGGGCCTCCGACAATTCCTTTTACCTCTTTGTACCTTAGGGTCACCTTCACCACAAGGGGCCAACGTTGTAATACCTGCATGGTCATCCTGAAGATGGTGATCCGAAAGCAAGTCCTGAATCTTAAAGCACGCACCCGGGGGCAGGTGGCGGGGGTGGTGAGATCACCCTGGTGGGAAGAGTGCCTGTCTCACAAACACCTGCTAAGCATCCTGACACAGGCATTGGCAGCTAAGAGCAGCTCTGAAAGCAGCCTGCCTGGGTTCGAATCCTAACCCTGCCACCTGCTGACTGTGACCTTGGGCAAGGCTTGTCCTTCTCCCTGCCTCTGTTTCCTCTTCTGCAGGAAGGAAGTAATAGCAGGCGCTACCTCTCGGGGTTGTTGTGGCTGCATAGATCATCACTGGCACATAATAAAAACTCAATAAATGCTCCTCCTTTTGACATGCCAGCAAGGGTCATTTGCGTGGTTCTGCACCACAGGGCCCCTGGCCCGCCCGGGAGCCATGGCTCGTTCATTGCTGTTCTCCTATGCACAGAGGGGATGTCTGTGGGATGAAAATGAAATAGAGTGGGGGCTGGGGGCCCCTAAGGGAAGAATGAACTGGCTGATCTAATCAAACTGCTAAAGCTGAGGTTGGCGCTGTGTTGTGGTTGTGCTGTTTGGACCACGGGTGTGCGATGTGCTGGGGGGGTGGGGGTGTTGAGGGACAGGCTCTTGGGGCTGCGAAAATCCTTCTCCCCAACCAGCCAGGTTTAGTCTGGTTTTCCAAGGGGACAAGGGTTCAGAGAGGTCTGGGGGCGGGCCCCTGGGGAGGGGGCCGGAGGGGTCTACAGCCTCACAAGACTTCCATTGTATCCTCCCCACACTGGCAGCCCCCCCCCCCGTGGCCCAGGCCCTGGGGGGCCCCCGCAAGAACAAAAACCAAGGGGGGGGAGGGGGGGGGGGGGGCAGGCACGGGCGGAGACGGCCGGGGGGGGGGGGGGGGGGGGGGAGGGCCAGACGTGCCAAGTCACAAAGGCCTGGGTGGGAGGTGGGCTTCACTGCATGCGCCCCCTCCTCAATTCAATAAGGAGGGACAGGGAAGAGATGGGGAAAAGGAGAAAGTAGCCAAGCCTGGACAGGGCTGAATAAAAGTCCTTTATTTGTCTTCACAGCCCTTAAACGCACAAACTTGAAACCCTAAACGCTCCCTCTTTATTTCTTTTGGATGTGGCTGGGCCTGGCAGAGCTTCTCCCTCTTGCCTGAGCTCCTGACCAAAATTATACCAGTTTCCTGTTTAAAATTCTCCAATTCCATGGGCTTCTGAGATGCTCAGCATCAGCTCCGGGACGGCTGGGGGCAGGGCAGAGGGTGGGCTGCCCAAGGGAGTCCAGACCCAAGCTAGGAAGGCAGATACCAAATGGAGGGCCCCCAATGTGGCTTGGCCAGGGGCCCCCCTAGTGGGATACCGTAGTGGTCAGGCTGGGGGCAGGGGAGGTTCTGGAACCTTCCTGAGACTATATCCTCGTTCTGCTACTTTCCAGCTGTGTGACCCTGGGCAAGCCACCTAATCTTTCCAAGTGTTGCTTTCCCCATCTGTGGAAGGAGGATGGTGATGATCACACCCCTGTCGAAGAGCTGCTTTGAGCTTTAAATGGAAGAAGCGTGGAAACTGCTTAGGACAGTGGCTGACCAGCTCAGGACTGAGTCAGGGATAGCCATTATTATGATGTTAATGATGGCACCATATTTGGAGTAATCCTCAACTGGGGAGTGATTTCCTAAGAGCTCAGTATGGGATGGCAAGACGCCCCTCTGACCCTCTTCAGTGACAGCCAGCAACTGAGCGCATATGAGGGGGGCTGGCCTGAAAAGCCTTTCCTGAACTGTGTTCAGATGTTAATAAGCCAGCAAAATAAGCTCTGCTGGTGAAGTCTGGGAAATGCTGGCTTAACCCCAGTTAAATAGGTCTTTTGTGTAGGCTTTTTCAGAGCCTTTATCCGATCCAATGTGCATCTTGACTCTCCAGAAAGGGAAGCAACATTCACACTGGTCCCTAAACCATTCTGCGGCACAACTGTTTAGAGCCAAGCGTTATTGTTCTGTGTCCGCCACTTAGGGAAAGGCCGATGTTATTCCACCCTAGGCATGGGAGTATTACTCACTTACTTACCTAACTACACTCTCCTGTCTTTCTGAACCCTTTCCCCTCCTTCATTCACATTGCACTCCACAAGAACTTCATTCTGTCAGGCCCCAAACGAGGCGCAGGGTGGTAAAGTGATGAATCTGGCACAGAAACAGTCCTTAAGAGTCCTTAGTCCCATCAGGGAGGCACTGCAGGTGCCCCTCCTCCACTTTCGTGTCTCTCAGATGCTCAGAATCAAAATCTACTAGTCGCTATCCCTCTTGTCCATCATCCCTCACATCCAGGTCTACCCTAAGACAGGTCCCAAATCCAAGTACTGCTCACCTTTTCTAACTACTACTGCACTGGTCCCAGTCTCCATCATCTCTTGCCTGGATACTGTTTGGGCCTCCTCAATGACCTCCCAGCTTCCACTCTTGCCCCACCAGAGTCTCTTCTCCATGGAGCTAAATATAATCAGACATGCTACTCCCCAGCTTAACCCTATCTAACAGCTTCCTCTCACTAAACCAAAACCAAGTTCCTTGCTCCGTCTTCTAATAACGCCTCCCTCGCTCACCAACTTGCACACAATTCACTCTGCTACTCGTGATCCTCCAGCCATGCTGGTTCCCTTTCAGATCTCACCCCAGGGCCTTTGCACTTGCTGGTCTCTCTGCCTGCAATACTCTTGCCCTGGAACTTTCCCCACAGGTCCACCTCAGCGAGGCCTTCCCTGACCACCCCACCCAAAGTAGCTCCTCCCATCCCAACCAGTTGCTACCACATTTCCCTGTTTCCTTCCTAGCTCTACCTCCGTTTAAAATTTTGTATGTAATCTATTTCCTCATTTATGTTCTGTCTCCTCACACTGGACAGTAAGAAGCTCCACGAGCACAGTGCCATCGTCTTATGTATTGTTCTAGGCTCAGTACCTAGAATAATGCCTATCCATAGAAAGGCTTCCCGAAATAGTTGCTGAAAGGACGAATGAAGGAGAATGTTCAGTAGAGAGTGGTGGGGACAGTCACTGAGTTGTGGCATCACTGAGTTCCCTCGTACTGGCCCGACTAGGGAAACACTCCCACACCCCTCACCCCCAGGCCTGTCACACTTAAGGTCAGATCTGAACTCCTCACCACGGGCGGGCTCTGGCCACCGCATCTGCACTACGTACCCCCTGCTTCCGGGGCTCCAGCCATACTGGCCTCCCTAGGCTCAGCACTCAGGGCCGGTCCCTGTCCTCACAGCAGCTCCTGCCATGCTGGGACCCCTCTTTTCTCGCTTACCCACTGCAGCGAGAAGAGCTCGACAGCATCCAGCAGATGCCACTCCCAGTCCCCCAGGCCTGAAGTTGGCACGAGATGATGTTGACAATGCCTGCCCTGAAACCATTCTGCCTGAGTTCCAATCCAATGTCCCAGTGCTCACACGCAGATGATTTCTTGAAACCTCAGCTTCCTCCTCTGTAAAATGGGCTCAATGAGAGCCCTGCCTCCACTCATTCATTCATTCTGCCAAACAGCAGGGCAGTGGTGGCAGCAAGACATCAGGTAGGAGGCTCCTGCGCGAATCCAAGCAAGCGATGGTGGTGAAGACCAGACGTCTACCAAACTCCCAGTAGGTTCACACGGAGTAAATGCCACCTCCTTCCACCTGCCGCCTCTGGTTGTCTAAGTCCCCGGGGCCTGAGACCCCATTTCATGCTCTAGGAGCCGGAAGAAAGGTGGACTCTCTCCCCAAGCCCCCTGGAAGAATCAGTTTTACTTCTTGGAATCTGATCCGTTCCCAGGTGCTTTGGGGCATTAGGATGTGCCGCTGTGGGATGCACGTATTTTCTTGGTGGGGACACACGGGGCCACCTCCATGCCCTGAGCCCATGGCAGACTTGCTCCAAGGGCTTTCTGTGGCTCTGGAGTGATCTGGGACGGACCAGAGCCGCAGCCTGTCACCGGCACTGCCCACCCCAGACCACAGGAGCGGGCCGTGGCTGTCTAAGCACCTGTAAGTCCTTTCTGTGCCCTCCAACCCCCTCCGGTGCCCCTCCCTTGCCCCTTCCACACCACGCGGCGTGTCACTCATTTGTCTGTGTCCAGGACACCTTGTCCATCATCAGCTCCTACAGGACAGCTGACCGAGAACTCACAGGATGCCAAGGGAGAGCAGAGAACGGAGGCTCCGAGTCTTTGCTAACTGATTTTGACAACTGTAATTTCATTTTAATTCTTTACGCTCAGCCTTCAGAGTTCACTGGCAGATGACCAGAGGTGTGTGTTTTGTGCAGTGGAGGAGGCCCAGGATAAGAGACTTGTGTTCAGTTTTTACGGGTTTTCGCTGCCTCATGGGAAATGGATGTCAGGGTCCTCTGCCCCCGCCCCCACCCCTACCCCCCGGGGGCTCCCCGACCATCACAGATGAATTATCCTATTTTCCCACCACGGAGACAGAAAACGAGAACCCAGCGCTCAGAGTCACGCGGGCTGGCTAAGCCGCCGTCCCTGTTCCTGGCTGGGCTGTGCCTCCCTGGATTTCGCTGCCACCCTCTCTGGGGTGTGGCCTGCTCACAGCGGATCCCTGAATGTCGGGGGGGGGGAGGGCGGCGATGGCTGGTCTTGCCCCCTCGTGGTGCGCACGGGGGAGACAGTACCAGAAAAGGACAGGTGTGTCCTCAGTCACACAGCAACAAGCAAACTGCAGACCTGCTGCTCCCAGGCTGGCGCAAGCCCACCAGCCCCTCCTCTGCACGGCCCCCCATCCTGCGCCAGCCTCTGGATTAAAGCAACACGGTATTTGTTAACATGCATATTCCCGGACCCCAGGCCTGAGCCTGCAAGCACACGGTCATTCATGGGACACTGGCATTTATAAGGGCCGCGGCTGCTGGGTTTCTTATATTACCAGCTCTGAGGGCGCCAAGAATCTCCCCCTGCCCCCAAGTAGCATCCTCATCTCACTTCTGGTATCCCCGGACCTGCAATTCTAGCCCTGCAGAACCTTCCCCCGGGGCTAAGCATTGCCCTCGGGGTTCCTCCCAACACGGATACCTGGGGAGGAAGTCCACAGTCACAACCCTCATGTCTGCTGAGCGCACGGCACTGTCACCCGTCCAATCCCCCACAGCACCGCAGGAAGGCAGACAAAGCAAGGCTCACTTTGTTCATCTTCCAGACGAGAAACCGCAGGCTCCAAAAAGTTGACTTCTCCGAAAGCACGTGGTCAGTGAGTTCACAACCCAGACTCTGTGGACATCGGAGCCCCACCGGACCCTGCTTGGGGGGTGGGGGCTAGGGAACAGGAGCCGAGATGCTGGGGTGCTGGGCACGTGGGAAGGAGGAATGAGAAAGAGAGAGGCCCTGCTGGGGCTGCCACGGCCACCATGGTCTCCCTCCCCATTGTGACAGCCTGGAAAAGTCCATTCATTCATTCACGTATTCACTCATTCCTCATAGCCTCCTGTGGTGGGCTGGTTTGTAGGGGACCACCTGTTAGCGGTCTGCTGTTTTACAGACTGACTATGTGACCTTACCTATAATTAGGGGGTGAAACCTACTTCTCAGGGTTGCTGTGAAGGGTTTGAAAGTTACCTCCCGCATGTTAAAGTGCCTAGTATGGCACCTGGCGTACTCTCTAGTCTCAGCTACAGCTTTCCAAGGAGGGCGGACTCCTGGCTGTTTGCTCCTTGTTCATTGTTATCCCATTCTACGGATAAAGCAACTGAGGCTCCAGGTTAGGCAGCTCCATATTTCAGCCACTGGCAGAGCCAGAATTTGAACCCTATGTCTATCTGAGTCTTTAATGCTAACCCCCACCCTGAGCTCTCCACACACACTACACATACAAACACACACACACACACACACGAAGCCTCCGGCTATTTGGGCTTTAACTCTAGGAAACACTCAGTGGGGGTGAAGCTGGAGAGGCTGCAATTTCCCAAACAAAACTTGACTGTGGTTCTTTCTCTTTCTTCCTCTTGCTGTGCATCCAGAGGCAGCCCCTGCTCCAGCCCACAAGATGGGGCACCAGGGGAAGGGGGCCTCTTCTCCCGCCTCTAACGGCTAACGTTCATTCTCGAATAACGCAATCAGAGCTCAAGGATTAATGGACGTGGCTCCTGCTTTCAAGTCCCCCCACCCCCCGCTGACAGATCGCCTAATTCCTCCCCCCACCCCATTCCTGAACCTTGCAGGAAAAAATACAGGCGGCTTGCTTATCTTAGTGTGGGGTTGCCATGGAAACGGCATCCCTCGTGAGATGCACTGTCATAACATTTCAGGGCTGTTCAGAACACTTAAAGACACAGCCTCCTCCTCCTCTCCGGGGCCTCAGTCCTCCAGCAGGTTGTCAGATGCTTAGGGAGGGGGCGGGAGGTAAAGAACTAGGAGGACCCCTGGCTTTGGGAATGTCAGCTCACATCCTTCTATGGCTTGAGATCAGCTGATGCCTGGCAAGTGACTGGGAGGGCTTAAAGAACAAATATTCTTCAAGTGGCTTCTGAGCTGGGCAGTGGGCTCTGCTTGGGATTTTTGTGATCAATCATGCCACCATCCCCCCACAAAGTTAGCATGATGATGACCTCCATTTTACAGAAGAAAAAACTGAGGCTCAAGGAGGTAAGGTCACTGCAGTGGGCACTAATGGTGTTCCAGGTGACCCCGCATCCCAGTTTTAGAACTCGAAGTCTCGCAGCCCACGAAACCCCTTAGTCCCTAGCCAACTAGGGAGGGCGGGTCACCTTACCTTCACCCTCTTCCCCATCTCTTCTCCCCACAGACATGGTATGCATCCCCCTGCCCCTGGGGGCTTGAATGCCTGCACCTGTGATTTCTCTTCAGCAGATGGCCCCTGGGCCCCTAGAGCTGCTCTGCCCCGCAGCCAAGAGCTGGACGTGTTTTGAGCCAGAGGTGGCCCTGAGCCAGTGGCTGGCAGGCGTGGGAGCAGGAAAGCCCGGTTCCCCTGCCTTGATTGGAGACAAGCTCTGAGCCCCCCTGTGGAGTCAAGCTGAAGCCACCGTCTATGGGACTTTTCCCGGGACTGCCTGCCTTGGTATCCTTCCCTCCCTTAGCGGCAACACTGGGAGCAGATCCTTAACGCATCACTTGCATAGAACCCTCCTTGCAGGGTCTGCTCCTGCAAACTCCCCAGCCCCAGAGGCTGACCTCAGGTCATACAGTAGGCCGTGCTGGACTCCCCTCACTTCCACACCCCCCACAAATCCTGGACTGCCAGCCACACTGAAAGACCCCCTTTCCACACAGCCATGCCCGCTGCAACCCCCGGGCCTTGGCACATGTAATCTGTCCGCATTCTGCTCGACGCCTCCTTCCCAGGCTGCTCCCCCCGCATGGAGGTCCACTTGTCCCTCAAGAGCTAGCTGAGGCGTCCGCCACCAGAAGGGGCTCCGCGGGGCCCGGGGACTTCACTGCGTCTACATCACTCCCACACATGGCTCCACCAAAGGCCCACTCTGGAGAGGATGTGCCTGGTGTCCCGGAGCCGGCCGTGAGCCCCCGGGCAGGCCCCCTGCTTCCGTCTCCATGCCCCCACGACCCACTCAGGGCCCGTCACGAGGTGCTAACAGACACCAAACGAGGGAAGGAAAGCACCCGGAGGCGGTACCGGCTTCGTGCCAAGCAGCCGGCAGGACTTACCCTCAGGGCCCTACCCGCTCCCCCTGACTGCCTCTGCACCCGCACTGGGTCCCCTCCAGCCCTGGGGCTGAGCCCTCCGTGTCCACAGTCCCCTCTGCCTACAGCTCTTTCCCAAAGAGGCTCTGAGCGTGCGCCCTCCCTTCCTCAGGTCTCTGCTTAAATGCTCCCCTCACAGAGGTCTCCCTGACCTCTCTGTCAGCTGCCCCCACCATCGCACATTGATTTTCCCACTACCTTAAGTATATAGTTATTTATATATAATTGCTATATGAGCCAATAATAAATACATATATGTATATTTAGTTATATGCATACGATTCAATATACAATATTTATAGAACTCCCTAGAAACCAATTCACTTTGACTATGTGCTTAGTTTTCTGTTGCCCCCACTGGAGTGTGAGGTCCCCAGGGAGGGACCTTTGTCTACTGCTGTGGCCCCAGTACCCAGAACAGTGTCTACAGCACATTGTAAGCGTTGGATGAATATTTCTGAATGAATGCATAAAATGCTAGCCCCTCAGGGACTGCTGAGAAACAGTGCTTTGACGGAAGTGCTATTACAAACTCACTATTACAAAGCTCACTGCGAGAAAGGACTTATCCGAGGCTGCACAGCCAAGAACCAAGGGCACCACCCTGCGCGCTACAGCCCTGGAGCCTGACCTCTGGCCTTGACCTTGAACCTTCTCCAGCAATGCCACACCCTGCAGGCCGCTCAGAGCCCGTCCCCTCTTTCTGAAGCAGATGCCTGAACCTTGGTGACCGGGCTCTCCTGTGGCTGGGATGCACTGGTCACTAGGGAGAGGCGACGGTCCACAGAAGGGGTGACTGGGCTGCCTCTGAGCACCCCTCGGTACCCACGAGAAGGAGGTGAGGCTGGTGGCAGCCTGGGTGGTAAAGATTCAGAACGGACACAGACTCCCCCACCAGCCCCTTGATTACTGCCAAGGCCTCCAGCCTCCCCACACCGGGGTCCAGGTGGAAGCTCTCCAACCTCTTCAGGGACCCGACATGTCCGTTACTGATTAAACAGATGAGCCAATTAGTGCAAAAGTGTGAATGGAAATCATTATGATGTGTTTCAGGCAAACCTCCCTCTTTCTTCCAAAAAGTGGGAAGAGCAGGGGCCAAATGTGATTAGTCCCATTGCTCAGAGTCTAGACCCGGGCAGGAGTGTCTCAGAGGCCACCCCTCCCACCAGGCTTGTGATCGCACTGGGGACCTGAGTAGACTTCATTTTCTGAGAGCCTGGAGAAGGGTCTCTCCTGCTGTGAATTAGTTGGTCGCAGCCCCACTTTACAGACAAGCAAGCTGAGGTTCAGAGAGAGAACACAGGATTCTAAACCCCATGGTGTCCTCTTTTGGGGTACCTCACTCTGCTTGATCAGGTTCCTTGGACGTCTGCCGTCCTATCTCCTTTCCCGCTCTCCTAGACCTCAGAGCAAGCGGGCATGCACACACCCGCATAAGCATACGCACCACAGACAGACGCCTTCTCTGGCCCCTCCAAGTCCAGCAGCAAAGTTGCCGCCTCATTGACTGATTAAAGGCTGTGAGTCCATGATTCTGAGGTCTTGGACTCAGGGACAGAATGAGGACACCCTCAGAAAGACCCTGCTCCCTGGTGTACCAGCCAGCATCCCTTGGCCCCCTACACCACTCGGAAAGGGGACACCGACATGAGGCAAGGGCTCTGGAAGGAGTCTTTCAGCCCCACGCACCCTGCACAGTCCCACACAGACCAGGGTTGGGAGGAGGTGGGCAGGGCTACGTTCGAACACGGACTATAATTGTTTTTCCTTTTCCAATGCTCACAGTGTCCTGCCGACTGACTGTGAAAATAAAGACTCATTTCCTACTGATCTGGGGTCTTTTTTTTCCTCCTCATTCCACAAATACCACAGTTCTGGGTTTACGGCACACAGTTCGCCCCTGCCCTGCTTCTGGAGCAGCATAACTAATCTTGTAGCCTCCTCGAGAGCACATCTTCCTCTGCCAGCCGCTCTGAAGGACCGACAGGGCTTCGCCGCTTGCCAAGGCCAGCCCCACTTTTGTCTCACAGAATTTCTACAAGCCCCCTGCACGGTATCATTGCCAGCCTTTGTGAGACAAGGAAACTGGGGCTCAGAGAGGTTAAGTAACTTGTCGTACGCCACACAGCAAGTTCACAAAGGCACAGATAAATCACGGAAAAGCCTTTTCCTCAGCAGACATAAATGCTAAAAGAGCTATTTTCCTACCAGAAGGCCCCAATTTGGACAATGTAACCCCAGTGCTGGCTAACGATGGGAAGCGCCCTACAAGATCTGATGCTGGGTGGTTGTTTTACTCCCCTGCCCATGACTTATTTCTGTTGGGAAGTGAGAACCTCAGCTTCTCTGATGATCTCAGCTCTGCCTCGCGTAAACATTCATAAGCTGTGAAAAGAATTCATTGATGAATTCATGCAATACTCTCTCCTCTGTGGGTGAATGAAATCCAGCGACAGACGTGCCGACGTATCGGTAAGGTTGCCTCGAGGGGAGAATCTGCACGTCTTTCTTCCTTGGCTGTTTCCCCTCCTCTCTGGATGCCCCGCGTGGCTCTCACGGAAAGCTGAGGAGAAAGGTCCTCCGCCGCCCATGATTGCGTGGTTCCTGTGCTCTGCCCCGCATGCCGTCACCCCCGGGCACAGCCCTGCCTGCAGAAAGGCGGATGCAGGCCAGACGCACGGGTCCTGCCTTTGACTTGGCCCCTCTCTTGCCTCCGAGCAGTGGGGAGGGCACGCGTGTAAAATCAACTCTGACGCATGACCTCCTTAACCCTGGCCAGCTTCTTCAGGGGCAGGAGAAACAAAGCCACCATCGAGGTGCCACCAGCTCTCCAAAGTGGCAGCCCCTAGCCACGGGTGGCTAGTTACGTTTAAGTCAATAAAAATCAATTAAATTAAAATGCCAGTCCCCCTCTGCCGCACTAGTCACACTCGAAGTGTTCAAGGGGGCCAGTGGCTCTCATGTGGGACAGCGCACATACAGGACATTTCCGTCCTCACAGAACGTTCCACAGGACAGCATGGCTGCCAGACTTACTGGCGCTGTGGGTCCGCACTCTGCCAGTGATCACGTCCATCTGGGGAGCAAGGGCCCCGGGACGCAAGCTGCTCCCTGGCGAGCCTGCTCTCTGAGAGCCTTGATCTACCAACTGTTTACAGAGGGTCTCTGGGCCCCTGCATGCCTCATGGGAGAAGAGACATGAGGAAAGTATACCCAGCCGACTCCCATTCCCATAGTCTGCATTCTCTGTCTTGTCTCTATCTGCAAAATGGGGGT
This sequence comes from Mirounga leonina, assembly GCF_011800145.1. Lineage (NCBI taxonomy): Eukaryota > Metazoa > Chordata > Mammalia > Carnivora > Phocidae > Mirounga > Mirounga leonina. Next base: position 22,092,974 of record NW_023270418.1, on the reverse strand, counting down.
GTGATACCAGCGAGAATAGAACACACCTGGCCATGGGCCAGGCTCCCCACTGGCCCCCAGGGTGTCTGCCTGCCCTGGGCTGTCATCAGGGGCTTTAAGGCAGACACGCAGCCTGGGAACAGCAAGTGAGGTGAGCAGGGACACCGAGGGCTTCCGAGAGCTGCAGAGAACAGCCTCAGCCTATTACCAATCACCTCAGAAGCGTCCCAAACGAGTTGGCCGACAGCTCAGCCCGACCCCGGGATTTTTCCTGGACACAAACAGTATTCACACCTGCCAATCTCTAGGCTGTGTTTGCTCTGGAGCTGGCCAGAGGCTAAATGTTTTACATCTTTGAACCCTCATAATGAGCCTATGAGATCAGAAATTTATTTCCATTTTACGGATGGGAAAGCTGAGGCTCTGGGAAGCTAAGAAGGCCATTCAGTGTGGCTCTTAACCGCTAAGCTGGCTGCCCTCCTCCCCGTGCCTTTCCTCACTCTCCAAGAGGGTGAGAATAAGAGGAGTTAAGTGACGTGCCTAAGGTCATGCAGATGCTCATAAACCCTCTGCCGCAAGCCCTCCGCCGGCCGCGGGCACCTCGCACGCCTGCCCTCTGACCATGCCCGTCCCAGCACTGCATTTGTGCTGGTTTGTGCTGGTACCATTGCTCAGCAGCCGGCAAGGGTGAGAGGCCCCAGGGCCCCGAGCTCAGCTTTGCCAGGTCTAGTCAATGACCCGATGCAGACAGTGTGAAACAGAGGCGGGGCGGGGGGTGCGGTGGGAGGCCTCCGGACAAAGGGAACGCTATTAATTGTATGAGCCACCTTGCCAAAGTCACAGATATTTTGTGGAAAAAACCCACCGTGGGCTGCAGCATGGGCCAAAACGCAAATGAGGCACTAGTGGGGGAAAGCTGGCTCCAGGGAGTGGGGCGGCGGGGTGCACACACCACCGGGAAAATTTTTACATTGGGGGAAAATATAACACCACTTGTCTCTCTTCCCTGGAGCAGCCGTGGGGCTGCAGGAGCGGGAAGGTCTGGAGTAGCACCCACAGCGGAGCTCTACAAGCATTTGCTGAATGAATATACACACGAAGAGAACGTACGAAAGGAACGGATATGGGAAAGCCATAAAAGAAAAAAAAATAAAGGACAAGAGGATGATAAACGCAAAGTCTGGAGTGGGAAGAGGTGGGCTCAGGCAGGGCACTGGGTCTTGGGCAGCTCTGGGTCTCAGCGGTGGGTGCTCATCTGTAGGACGCATTGTTACCACGAATCCCCTGCAATCACTGGCTGAATATCCTTCAGCATCTCATCAGGGTTTCACAGAAACATTCACAACGTGGACTATATGGAGCCCCTAGAAAACATCTGGATCTGTACCCTCGCCTTGCCCATGGTTAGGAGAGTGCGTTGTCTCATTACCATGGTAACGATTCAAATCACCATAGATGTTTTTAAGGCGCCTTTTATCTATATAGCGCTCCACATGTTGATAGCATTCACTACTCGCATCAATGGGTTTAAACTTCGAAGTAAGGAGTGCAGCCGTCCTAGGGCAGAAAATGCTAGAAACCAGCAGATCTGCCCGTCACTCACAACTCTGCCTCTTTCCAGCTGCGAGACCTCAAATAAGCCATTGAACTTTCCAGAGCCTTGGTTTCCCAACTGGGAAAATGGGAGAATATACTTGGGTGGACCATCTTGTCAGGCGGTGGCTCGTTAATCCTCGCTAATCAGCCGAGCATTCGTTGGGCCACGGCTGTGTGCCAGGCGCAGTCCTGAGAGCTGGGGACACAGCAGAGGACATGACGAAAGGAGCGGCTGCCCTCACGGGGTCTGCTGTCCGGGGATAGACAGTGGACAAGGCATATGACAGCGGTACCTCCTTCCATGGAGACAGATAAGAGAAGTGACAGCACAGGGCCCCTGAGAACACTTACAGCAAGAGCTTCAACACTTTGGAGGGGCAGCACTGGGGGGTATTAATGCCTGAACACATTCTCATAATCTGTGGTCTTGCCAGAAAGGTAATGGGTCAACAGGATTGTTGTAAAGCCAGGAATGAAAAGGCTTTAGAGAACATGGGGTAAAAGGGAGACCAGGAGCCAGGACCAGGAGCTGCCCAGTGCACACAGGACAAAACCCTGCCCTACATCAGCACTGTTGGCAGTTAGCTGTTGCTCTGGACTCCAGTCTTCCCACCCCAGGCCCCGGCAGCTAAAGGGGAGGAGGGGGAACGTCTGAACCAGCGTGATGACCAGCGTCCACTCCAGCTGGTGAGGGCTGGCACCCACGTGTCCTTAAACCATTTGCTTTGTGCCCCTGAGTCAAAGGGTGGGGTTCAAAACTGCACCCCAATCTCTCCCCACAAGCCACCAGCACAGGCTATGCCCTGAGCCCTCCCTCCCCACCCCAGAGCCAGGCTGTGGCTCTGGGGTCCGCGGGAGTTTCCCTGATGAAGGCACAAGGAAGGGGAAGGCGCCGTACCTACATGAAGAGCCCGGAGAAGTGTGTTCTCAAGCAACAGCCTATGGGAAGGCAGCTGCAGGGGAAAGAATGTGGACACACAGCACTGGCCCAGACAGCCAGGGGGAGGTGGCAGAGCCTTGAGGCCACATGGGAGACACTGGGATCCATCCTGGGAGTGCTGGAAGTGAACCAGGGGCGAGCCACGACCAGATGTGCGAGGCCCAGAGAGCGCTCCGGCTGAGACAGGAGCGGTATCTGTGGGGCCTCGGAGGATGGGGGCGTGCCTGGTGTAAGTGAGTCCCCAGAAACAGCTGTGCCACATCCCAGATGCACATGTGCTGTGACTAGCTTCTTCGTCTGTGGCTTTCCTGTTCATTTCCTTTTTTTTTTAAAGATTTTATTTATTTATTTGAGAGAGAGAGAGAGCACATGAGAAGGGGGAGGGTCAGAGGGAGAAGCAGACTCCCCGCCGCGCAGGGAGCCCGATGCGGGACTCGATCCCAGGACTCCAGGATCATGACCTGAGCCGAAGGCAGTCGCTTAACCAACTGAGCCACCCAGGCGCCGTTTTTTTTTTTTTTTTTTTAAGATTTTATTTATTTACTTGAGAGAGAGAGAGAACACAAGCGGGGGGAGGGGAGTAGCGGGTAGGGGCGGAGGGAGAGGGAGAAGCAGACTCCATACTGAGCAGGGAGCCCGTTGTGGGGCTCAATCCCAGAACCCGGGGATCCTGACCTAAGCCGAAGGCAGACGCTTAACCAACTGAGCCACCCAGGTGCCCCATCCTATTCGTTTTCTTCACAGTGTCTTTCGATGAGCAGAATTTTACAACTTGGTGAAGTCCACATCATCAAATTGTCCTTTTAGGGTTACTATTGTTAATGTCCCGGCTAAGAAATCTTTTCCTATCACAAGGCCACGAAGATATTCCCCAATGTTCTCTTCTAAAAATTAAAGAATTCCCTTCACTCAATAATAAAAAGAAACAGTCCAATCCAACCTGGGCCAAAGACTTGAATGTATATCTCACAAAAGAAGATATTCAAATGGCAATCAGGTGCTCAACTTCATCACCAATTAAGCCAGTGCAAATTAAAATCACAATGAGATAACACCACACAACTACAGAGGGGCTAAAATTAAAAAGCTGAGCGTGACCACAGTACATCTTGACCCGGCTGCAGAGGACCCCAGACTCTCACACCTGGCTGGTGGAGGTGGACCCCGGGACGACCGTTTTAGAAAAGAGTGTGGCAGTTCCTTATAAATTAAACGCATACCTACCCTGTGATGCAATCTTTCCACTCCAAAGTCGTCATCCAAGAGGAAAAAAAAAAAGCGTATGGGGTGCCTGGGTGGCTCAGTTGGCTGAGCGACTGCCTTCGGGTCAGGTCATGATCCTGGAGTCCCGGGATCGAGTCCCCCATTGGGCTCCCTGCTCGGCAGGGGGTCTGCTTCTCCCTCTGACCCTCCCCCCTCTCATGTGCTCTCTCTCATTCTCTCTCTCTCTCAAATGAATAAATAAAAATCTTTAAAAGAAAAAAAAAAAAGCGTATGTCCACACAAAGGCTTGTACTCAAATGTTCATAGTAACTTGATTATATAGCAGCCCAAGACTAGGAACATCCAAATGCCATCCAAGGATGAATGGATAAACAAATCATTGTAGGTACATACATATTCACCTCTATAATCGAACACCATGCAGCAGTAAAAAGTAATGAGCTACTCACGTAGGCAACAACGGATGAAGCTCAGAAACATTAAGCCGAGTGAAGGAAGTCTGACACAAGAGCGTGAACTGCAGAAGTAGGCCATGTCTAGGAAGTTCTGGAACAGGCAGAGCTAATCTATAGTGAGAGAAAGCAGATCCGTGGTTGCCTGGGCAGGAGCCTGAGGGAGTGCTATCTTGCTGGGAATGTGGATTACACGGGTATATACATGGTCAAAATGGAGTGGACACTTGCGATCTGCATGTCAATTGTGCCTCAGTGAAGTTGTAGTTCTTTCCAGGGGGGAAAAGAGAAAAAGTTGCCGGGTGTATGTACAGGGAGAGTACGTCGACCCAGGTGATGGATGGAGGTGTTGAATCCCTGTCTCGCACACCTGCAACAAATGTAGTAACACTGGATGTTTACTAACTGGAATTAAAAGAAAAACTTAAAAAAAAAAAAAAGTATGTTGACTATTTTTAAAAAAAATTTTTAAGACCTGTTGCTGTTTATTTATTTATATCGAAATATATCTGACATACAACATTGTGTAAAGGTAAGGTGCACAACGTGTTGACGTGATACATTTATTTTTTAATTTTTTAGATTTTCTTAAAAATTTTATTTATTTATTTGAGAGAAAGAGAGAGCACAGACAGGGGGAGCGGCAGGCAGAGGGAGGGGGGAGAAGGAGACTCCCCACTGAGCAGGGAGCCCGATGCGGGGCTCCATCCCAGGACCCTGCGCTCATGACCTGAGCCGAAGGCAGACGCTTAACCGACTCAGTCACCCAGGCGCCCCAGACGTGATACATTTATATACTGTAATATGAGTGTTCTTACAGCAATAGCGCTTTTCTCAGCTCACATAATCATCCCTTCTTTTTCGTGGTGGGAATAGTTATGCTCTAGTCTCTTAGCTGGCTTGTTGACTATAATGCAATCTTGGTGCCTATATTCACGAGTCGGTGCATTAGATCACCAGGATTTATTTGTCTCCCAGTTGCAAGTCTGTACCCTTAAATGACATCTCTTCTATTCTCCCATTTTTAAAAAAGCTCTGCAGCCTGGCGTGGTTACCAAACATGCCAGGGATGTGGGAGGAGTGAGAGAGACACGCACAGGCTGCTGGAAGGTTCCATTCATTCGTCATCCAACAAAGATCTGTCGACCCCTACTGCGTGCTGTGACAACCTCTGAACAACAAAGGCGGATAAGATAGTGTCCCATCCATCGAGGAGCCAACAGTCATTGTGTGTGTGTTTATGTGCGCGCATGCGTGCATGTATGTGCAAGCGTGTGTCACACTTCTCTAGAAGTTAGCCTCATCTTTTCCAATGACCAACAAAAAATGTAATAGTATTTAAAAAAACAAACAGCCACTCAGCCACCTCTTGGTTCTCCCCGCCCCCGGCCCCTGGCAGCCCCAGCATCTGGACCTGCATCAGGTGAGGCGGTGGCAGGGTCTCTAAGTGGGTTCTGGGGACTGTGGGCCGGCCTCCAGCAAGGTCCAACATGCAGATGCCAGCAAGGTTTCCCAAGCCCTCACCGGGCCTCACTGCCTCTTTCCTACAGACAGTGCAGCTGGCTGGGGCCTCCGGCGCAGCCCCCCGATGACTAAGCCACCGGTTTCTGGCTGCTCTCTTTGTCCTTTGCACAAACCCCTAGAGTAGCCGATTTCCTTAATGTGTGTGATAAGCCAGTCCTATCTCAGTCACTTTCTCTTAAATGGACAGAAGAAAGGCACTGACCAACCATACCTAAAAAGTAGGCATTCCACAAACAAGGCTCAAAGACCCTCCAGAACTTCGAAACTCTTCACCGATGTCCCCACTTGTCACTCCAGCTCTAGGATGCTAGCACGTTGCAGGGATCTACCTCACCCCATCCCGCCCCTGTTGGAAGGAGGGTTTTGATAAGGGTGACCGAAGTCCCCAAGTGAGTGCTTATGGCTGCCATCCACAGGGCCAAGGGCCCTTCCTGAGAGTGAAGCATCGGGATCCCCATTTTATAAGTGGGGAAACTGAAGCTCAGAGACGACATGACATGACCAAGGCCACACAGCTTGCCACTCGGCAGAAACTGGATTCCAGAGCTTCTGGTTCCAAAAGGAAGTCATAACAAGTCATGTCATTTTCTCCTTAACAAACCTCAGAATCATGAAGGAAATGCCTCCTTTGCTGCTACCAATATGTACTGGAATGAAGGAATGAATGAATGAATGAATGAATGAATGAATGAAGGGAGGGAACAGGAGGAGTCAGGAAATGCACCCAGCTTCAGAGGGCATTTGCACAGGGCCCAAGATTATTCCCTGACTCAACCTCCCCACTCTCCCTGGAGCCCTGGCTGGGTTCAGCCTCTAGGTAAAGTGGTACCAACTAATCCAGAGTTCTGTAGGCCTGGAGCTGAGGAACAAGCAAGAGCATCCAGAAGTCTGGTTGCAGCACCTCTGTGTGCGCGCGCGTGTGTATGGGGAGGAGGGAGGGCCAGGGAGGACACGTTTGGAATGAGGGGATCTGCAGGAAGGAAGGAGTATGCATAGGCAAGGACATGTGGGTGCTAAGCAGGACCCGGGGTGGATGTGTAGGAGAGGTATGTGTCGTGTGAGAATGTTGCATGGATGGGTGCGCGCAGGAGTCTGGGTGTGAGCAGGAGGGTGAGTAGGTATGTGGGTAGGCAGGTGCACGGGAAGGTGAGCAGGAGGCCACAGTGTGCAGTAAGCAGGTGTGTGCACCCTTTGAAGCAGGTGGAGGCAGTCTGGGTCTTAACAAGGCCACAGCGGTGTGTTCCATTCGCTCCCCAGGGGGACTAATTTTAGCCACAGCCCTGATCCTGAAGGCTCCCAGCCTAGGGAGGTCACTGCTCCCTTATTAACCCTCCTCAGGATCTGACCCAGCTGGCCTGTCCACTCCCTCCTGCCCACAGCGGGTCAAAGAAGAGCCCTCACCGAATACAAAAGGGGCACAGTGCTTTTCCTATCATCTGAGGACAGCGAGGCTTGAGGAGGCTCTAGACGGTTCTGAAATTTCCACTCTCTCCCTGGCCCCACTGCAGAATCCTGGTGGTAAAGGACTTGGCTGACTTCACATGAGCTGGGGTAAAGTGAGGACAGAACCAACAGGGAAACTAAGGTGGGGAGGAGGAGGGTTGAGGAGCACGCAAAGCTAGAAGCAAAGTGAGCACAAAAGAGACCTCTCTCTGCTAAGAAGAGCCCAGGGGTCAATCTTGGGGCAGGCTTCCAGGACAGACATAGGCAGCCTGCAGCCATCACAAGGCCCCACGGGGGCCAGACCAGGCCCTCCCGGAGCCTGGGCCGAGCCTCTCACTGCACAGACTCGACCTGATAGCATCTGGCTGACCTCTGCAAGGATGCCTGGCGTGTGCGACCAGGGACCAAGACCAATGTCCCAGGGGTCTCCCATGCCCTCTGGCCACTGGACAGGCAGACACTGCCATCTGTTTGGGACGGTCAAGGCCTGCCCTGCCCTCCACAGTCAAGATTCTGAGAACCACAGACCACAGGACCGTCAGCTCAGACCAGGACCGAGGGAAGGTCTTGGCCACCTGGCTCGCCAGTGTACTCCTAGGAATATTCCTAGTGGATTCAGAGGAGGAGCACAATGAGGCTTTGTGGGGAGAATGAACAAAGGAGTAGACTGACAAATGCTGGGTGGCCGGCACTGAAAACTTCCTCAGAGATCAAGCGGGCCAGCCCTGTCCCCATTTCACAGGTGAGAAAACCGAGGCCTGGAGAGAAGATGTGACTTTATCACAAACCCCTGGCCGAGGCTACCACGAGGTCCGGCCATCCCCTGCAAGGCCCCCACTTCCCTTCCGAGGGCTGGTTTACACTGAGCATTAGTGCACACCTCACTTTTGGTTCTGGGGTCCAATGAAGGTGATGTCTGCCATGACAAAGGGATACAGGGGAGACTGCATCTGCCTCGTATTTGCTCCTCCCAGCCTCGAGTGAAGGGGAGATGGGAGAGAAAGTCCCCTCTCTCTGTAAGAGGCCATTACCTGCCAACTCAGCCCCACACAACGGAGGCTTGTCAGCCCGGCTATCTATGGAATCTCTTCCATCTTGGGTACCCTCCTTGCCTCCCACCCTCAAAAAGAAAAATGATATGGCCCAACCCACATTTCTAACTCCTCCTCCTCCTCCTTCCATAGGGCTATGCTCTAACCCCCCAGAAGACGCCCTGCCCCCAGGAAGTTCCCTGGTTCACACCTCCTCGGCTTTGTGTGCCTCCCCTGCCTGGGCTACCCTTTCTGCAGGGGGAAAAAAAAGTCCTTCAAGGCTCAGGACTACTGGCAGCCCCTCTGCCCAGCCTTCCCCAGAGTCCTACCGACAGCCCATCATGTTCCACTCCCCAGCCCCCTGCAGGTCACCAAGCCACGGGTTCCTCCAGCAGAGCTCCATCATTCTTTGTACACACGCCCCCTCCATGGGGAGACATGGTGTTCACCCCCGGCACCTGAACCGGGGCTGAAATACAGTAGGTGCTCAATAAATGCACGGTGAATTACGCTGACACCTGAATTACGCCTCTTCAGGAGCTGGCATAAAGATTAGAAGGAGGGGCAAGAAAGAAAGGGGAGGGATGTGGGAGGCAGGCGGCGGGGAACCACAGCATGATCTGTTAACAGTGGGAGAGGAGAAAGAATGAATTCATTTCCTCCCTGTAGGTAATGTGCCTGTAAATATTCACAAACCACGCAAGTTCTCTTAGCCTTCCCATTAAAGATAAATGCATAAATAAACCAGTCTCCCCAGGGGCTCTGCACACAGGCTGTTGTTCCTGTCCTTGAATAGCAGGGTGACTATTTAGTTGCACCTCTCCCCCCAACACACAACAGTCCCAGAGGGTGTCCAGAAGTGGGTGACAAGGGAGAGCAAGCACCAGGCTCAGCAGGAGGTGGTGCTGGTCACTCCAGAGCGGAAGTAGGTTTGCCTACAAGACCTGGGGAGGCCAGAACAGGTGGCCTCATTTGTCAGCCTTGGGCTTGACCGAGTGTGTTCCCCAGCCCCCAAACCGAACACCCGGATGCCCGTGGTGGGTCCAGAGGTCACACACAGAGAGCCCTCTGTGCTCCCAGTGGATCCCCTGCTAAGGAGAAAACAAATGGCTCCTGGAAATGCTAGAGATGTATGACCTACGGAGAGGGACAGAGGAAGTCCCAGATAGATAGGCTAGACGAGGGCCAGTGTCCCCCGGGCAGCGGTCCCTGTCAGCGTAGGAGTCATCCATTCGGCAACCAGGGCCCGTCCTAAATTACCCACAGCTCCCTCTCAGTGTCTTCTCTGAACACACAGGGCAGGGTAAACAGCCAGATGGTGGCAGGAAGCAGGCTCAAGGTGTGTGGGGGGCTCTCCTTCCTCAGCTGACTGTACAAACTCCTGCAGCAACAACAGGGAGCTTGGGCCCAAAGCCCAATCTTTCTGACAGGCTCAGGATATGAATGAAATCCAGGAAAGCGTGGTTAGCCTGGACTCACTTAACCAGCTCCCAGCATGACAATAGCAAACCTCTGCATAGCACTTGCCCGCGGATGAGCTCATTTGCTTTTAATCTTCATGGCAGCCCGAGGAAGCAGCTGACTATTATCATCCCCATTTTACAGATGGGAAAACTGAGGCCCAGAAATATAGTCTCACAGGGAATGGGAGTGGAGTCAGGAGTCACACCAGACATTCCAGCCCTGGGGTCTAGCCACCAAACAACTGGTGCTCAGAGGAGAGAGGTCAGCAAAGTAGAAAGATGCTGGGTGCAGGGCCTCAGGATCAGGGTATGTTTGATATTTTGGAAGGATGGGGGTTGTGTGTGCCATTTTTTTAAAGATTTTATTTATTTTTTTATTTGAGAGAGAGCGAGAGAGCGCGAGCCAGCAGGGAGGGGAACAGAAAGGGACAAGCAGACTCCCCGCTGAGCGCGGAGCCCGATGTGGGGCTTGATCCCACGACCCCGAGACCACAACCCAAGCCGAAATCAAGAGTCAGACACCAACTGACTGAGCCACCCAGGCACCCCTGTGTGTGCCATTAAAAAAATATCTATATGAGGGCGCTGGTGTGCAGCCCACCCGCATCATTACCTCACTTCATCTCAACAGAAGCTCTGGAAGGAAAGGTTATTATGCCCAATTCACAGATCAAGAAACTGAGGCTCATGAAGCTTAATGGTCTTCTCGCAGGCTGGGATTCGATTCTGGGCCAACTCATCACAGCCACTTCTGATGGCTTAAAACCCAGTTCCTCCACTAGCTGGAATGACTGGGACCAGATCCTTCACCTGGTGGACCTCAATTTCCACATCCGTAAAATGGTGCCTTCCTGAGCCCCACCCAGCCCAGGTGGCTGGGAAAAAAGAAAGAGATGGCAGCCAATGTGAAGGGCCACTGCAAAGCATACAGCCTCCACCTCAGGCTCTCAGGCCCAAGTCCCGGCTGCGAAGAGAGGGCTGACATTTACAACAGTGCGTCCCGACGCCCCACAGGATGCTCTGCCAGCAAAGAGATTCAATTATGGCCATTATGGTGCACTTAGGAAAACCAGGGAGCAGGCTAATACATTTTAGAAAGATTTGCAACAACAGAGGTTGAATCCAAACGAGTTTTCTACTTAACCCTCAGTTAAACAGAAAAATCCATTTAACCACAAGGCAACACTGTCTTCCCACTCTATAGTTAATCACTTTGTATCTTACTGTCTGCCATCTAGATGTATATTTTATCACCCTTAAGCCTCCTTGGAATAAAAAATAAGCTCACTGATGGAGAGAAAGATGTCAGAAACCTCTGTGGGTCTGAGCCCTAGATCACCACCCTCCAACCTGTTACCTCCTCAGACAAGGCAAGAAGGAATTGCTTATATTCATCACTGCTGAAGACGCTGGTGGTGGACTCCCTCAGAAGCAGCTCCACGGGCCCCAGAGGGAGTGCTAATTCACACCTCCCACCCTCCTCTTCTCCCCCTGACAGAGAGCAGACCCAACATCTGTAGTCACTGGAAGCTTCCAGAAAGAGGCTGGAGAAGGGACGTTTTTAGCATGAATCACAGGGGCTGGATTCCTTGAGCTCCCAGTGAGCTAAGCCACAGAGCAGTGGAGACCAGAGTTGTCCGGGAGGCCTGATCAGGAGAAGGGATGGATGCAAGTTTCTCTTCCATGAAATGGAAAAGAACACCTATCAGCCAGATAGTTTTCTCTATATTAAATAAAGCAGCACTGACCGCGTACACACAGATACTCCAGGTATAGAGTTATTGGATAAAGCACAGGATGCTCAGTTAAGTTTGAATTTCACATAAACAACAAGTAATTTTTTAGCCTATGTCCCAGATATTACATGGGACTAATATTGATGGGACATACTTAAACCAAAAAAATTCTTCGTTGTCTACACGAGGTTCCCATTAACTGGGCAGCCTGTGGCTTTATTTGCTGGCCCTATAGCAACCCCTTCCAGGAGGCATGCCTCTGTCAGTGGGTAGTGGGAAGCCAGCGAGGGGCCCCTAGGCCAGGGCTGCTCAGGGAGGAGTCCACAGAGCTGTCCTGCAGCAGGGCAATGGGAGCGAAGAAAAGCAGGAAGCCCAACCGACCGGCTTTCTGAAGGCACCTCTACCGACCATGCGCCTGAGTGGGAACAAAAGCAGGAAACAAATGGGCCTCTTGTCCTGAGCGGGGGGGACTGAATGATTTCTCTTCCCTCGTTTCCCGAGCTCTTAACATTGCTTTATTGTCTTAACAATAACAGTGTGCACACGCACACCCGAGGGTTTTTCTTATCTTTGGGAGTAATCAGGTGGTTTGATCAGATTTCAAGTTCATGGAAGCTGTGGGGGGAGGCGGGGTGGGAATGAGAATTTTTCATCTCTGTATGCAAGAGGATGCTTAGTGAATGATGGAGGGAGGGAGAAAGGGAGGTGAAGAGGGTAGGGAAGGAGAGTGGGAGAGGATTTCTGAGGGCCACAGGACCTCCCAGCCTGGGGGAGCCAGATCTACTGCCCCAGGGCTCCTCGCTACCTCTCCTGGGTGGGGGGGCCCTGCAGGGCTAGGTGCTGTTTGGACAGCAGGCAGCACAAAGCCCAGCCTCGGGTCTGAGGCCCCCTGCTCCCCAGCCCCCTGCATGTACCCAGCATGGGGACCCACTACAGCACAGAGGGACAGACCCGGGGAGCTCCCCGCAGGGACAGAAAGCAGATTCTGCACCCTCTGCTCTGCCCTGGCCCTCTCTCATGGGACACACTTGCCTCTTGGTTCAAGTTCAGTTTAAACAGATGTTGTATTCCTAAGAAGCCCTGTCTTTGAAGTCTGGGAGAAAATCTCAGCTCCAAAGGGACATTTCCTACCTAAAAGGCTCTCCGGGGAGTCTCGGCAGAAATAAAAACCAAAAGCCCTGGATTTTTATCTCTTGGTATTTATGAGATTTTTCATTAGAACTGCTGCCTCCACAGATTGCTCTGTGGAAGAGAAACAGGAGACAGAGGGAGGGAGGGAGGGCAGGGATCCCACTGAGCAGGGCTGGACGCGTCACCAGGAGGGATGCAGCCTCACAGGCACCAGGGCAAACCACCACCGTAAGGCCGGAGCTTTCCAGAATGCTAGATACCATACACAGCTGGTTCTCAGAACCCGATGAGCCAAATACCTAGCGGCTCAGGTTCTGCCCCGCCTCCTGCCTTAGCGAACACTGGACACCTGGAAGGCCTGTCTGCCCCCATCCCGCCTGGACACCGCCTGGTCATACAGCAGGCCCCACCACAGCGTCTCCTCCGCAGGATCTTCTGAGAATGTTCTGTCCCCTCCCATCCCCTCCCAGCAACACCCTCTCGGAAACCAGCTCCCTAGGGCAGGGCAGGGGGAGCGGATGGGACAAGGTGTAGGTACTAGGGGATGAATTGTCTGTAGGATATTTAAATACAAACATAAAACTGACCAAAAGCTGACAATTCTAAACAATGTCAGTGAGAAATCACTCTGCCTTGAAAAAAAGTCTTTGAACTGTGGTCACTGCTGAGTTCCCTTCTTTCCTAAGAAATTTGACTACTTTTCATCCCTGTACCTTATTTACTCCGAACAAGAAGTTTGTACGTCTTAATCCCCTTCACCTATTTTGCCCATACCCCACCCTCTCCCCTCTGGCAACCCCTAAATTTGTTCTCCAGATTCATGAGTCTGTTGCTGGTTTTGTTGGTTTATTTGTTCGTTCATTTGTTTTTAGATTCCACGTGTAAGAGAGATCATGGGGTGTTGGCTTTTCTCTGACTTATTTCACTTAGCATAATACCCTCTAGGTCCATCCATGTTGTTGCAGAAGGGAAGAGCTCATTCTTTTTTATGGCTGGATAATATTCCATTACACACACACACACACACACACACATCACATCACATCTTCTTTATCCATTCATCTGTCAATAGACACTTAGGTTGCTTCCATAGCTTGGCTATTGTAAACAATGCTTCTGTGAACATAAGGATGCAGTTATCTTTTCATATTAGTGTTTTTGTATTCTTTGGGTCAATACCCAGTAGTGCAATTACTGGATCATATGGTATTTCTATTAATAATTTTCTGAAGGGGCGCCCGGGTGGCTCAGTTGGTTAAGCGACTGCCTTCGGCTCAGGTCATGATCCTGGAGTCCCAGGATCGAGTCCCGCATCGGGCTCCCTGCTCAGCGGGGAGTCTGCTTCTCCCTCTCCCACTCCCCGTTTGTGTTCCCTCTCTCGCTGTGTCTTTCTCTGTCAAATAAATAAATAAAATCTTAAAAAAAAAAAACATTAAAAATAATAATAATAATAATAATTTTCTGAGGAACCTCCATACTGGTTTCCACAGCGGCTGTACCAGCTTGCATTCTCCCCCAACAGTGCCTGAGGGGTCTTTTTTCTCCACATCTTCACAACACTGTTGTTTCTTGTCTTTCTGATACTAGCCATTTTGACTGGTTGTGAGGTGATATCTCACTGTGATCGGGATTTGCATTTCCCTGATGATGAGTCCGAAGTCAAGCATCTTTTCATGTGCCCATTGGCCATCTGCATGTCTTCTTTGGAAAAATGCCTCTTCAGGTTCTCTGCCCATTTTTTTAAATCAGAGTATTTGTTTTTCTGGTGTTCACTTTTATAAATTCTTTATGTATTTTCGATATTAATCCCTTATCAAATATATTATTTGTAAATATCTTTCCTCATTCAGTAGGTTGCCTTATTGTTTTATTGATGGTTTTCTTTGCTGTGCAAAAGCTTTTTATTTTTGTGTAGTCCTGATAGTTTATTTTTGTTTTTGTTTTCCCTGCCTGAGGAGACAGATCCATAAAAAAAGTTGCTAAGGCCAATATCAGAGAGATTACTGCCTGTGTTTTCTTTGAGCTTTATGGTTTCAGGTCTCACATTTAGGTCTTTAATCCATTTTTAATTTACTTTTGTGTGTGGCATAAGAAAGTGGTCCAGTTTCATTCATTTGCATGTAGCTTGTCCAGGTTTTGCAACACCATTGTGGGATACACTGTCTTTTCCCCATTGTATATTCTTGTCTCCTTTGTCATAGATTAATTGACCGTATGAGTGTGGGTTTATTTTAGGGCTCTCTATTCTTTTTTAAATTTTTATTTAAATTCAATTAATTAGCATATAGTGTATTATTAGTTTCAGAGGTAGAGTTCAGTGATGATTTATCAGTTGTGTATAACACCCAGTGCTCATTACATCATATGCCCTCCTTAATGCCCATCACCCAGTTACCCCATCCCCCCACTCCCCTCCCCTCCAGCAACCCTCAGTTTGTTTCCTGTGATTAAGAGTCTTTTATGGTTTGTCTCCCTCTCTGATTTCCTCTTGTTTTATTTTTCCCTCCCTTCCCCTATGTTCCTCTGTTTTGTTTTTTAAATTCCACATGAGTGAAATCATATAATAATTCTTTCTCTGATTGACTTATTTTACTTAGCATAATACCCTCTAGTTTCATCCAAGTCATCGCAAATGGCAAGATTTCATTTTTTGATTACCGAGTAATATTCCATTGTCTGTGTATGTGTGTGTATTTATATATATATATCACATCTTCTTTATCCATTCATCTGTTGATGGACATCTGGGCTCTTTCCATAGTTTGGTTATTGTGGACATTGCTGCTATAAACATTGGGATGCAGGTGCCCCTTCGATCACTACATTTGTATCTTTGGGATAAATACCCAGTAGTGCAATTGCTGGGTTGTAGCGTAGCTCTATTTTTAACTCTTTGAGGAACCCCCATACTGTTTTCCAGAGTGGCTGTACCAGCTTGCATTCCCACCAACAGTATAAAAGGGTGCATCCTCGCCAACTTCTGTCATTTCCTGACTTGTTAATTTTAGCCATTCTGACCAGTGTGAGGTGGTATCTCATTGTGGTTTTGATTTGTATTTCCCTGATGCTGAGTGATCATGAGCATTTTTTCATGTGTCTGTTGGCCATTTGTACGTCTTCCTTGGAGAAATGTCTGTCCATGTCTTCTGCCCATTTCTTGACTGGATTATTTATTCTTTGGGTGTTGAGTTTGAAAAGTTCTTTGTAGATTTTGGATACTTTGGGCTCTCTACTCTGTTCCATTGATCTATTTGTCTACTTTTGTACCAGTAGCATACTTTTTTGATTACAGCTTCGAAGTATATCTTTAAATCTGCAATTGTAATAACTCCAGGTTTGTTCTTCCTTAAGATTGCTTTGGCCAGGGGCGCCTGGGTGGCTCAGTCATTAAGCGTCTGCCTTTGGTTCAGGTCATGGTCCCAGGATCCTGGGATCGAGCCCCACATCGGGCTCCCTGCTCAGCGGGAAGCCTGCTTCTCCCTCTCCCACTCCCCCCTGCCCCCCGCTTGTGTTCCCTCTCTCGCTGTGTCTCTCTCTGTCAAATAAATAAATAAAATCTTTAAAAAAAAAAAAAGATTGCTGTGGCCATTCAGGGTCTTTTGTGGTTCCATACAAATTTTAGGATTATTTGTTTTAGTTCTGTGAAAAATACTATTGGTATTTTGATAGGGAATGCATTAGATCTGTAGACTGCCTTGTATAGTACGGACATTTTAACAATATTAATTCTACCAATCCATGAGCATGGTATATCTTTCCATTTGTTTGTGTCACCTTCACTATCATCAATGTCTTAGGTGAGTTTTAACAATATGTATGTAAGCTTCAAATGAGCACAGTTTTATTACTTAGAGTTTAATAGACACTGTGTTTACATGGAAGTTAGTTCAAAGAGCACCACTTATAGAGCCAGACCCAATGCAAGCCAATGCTGGTAAGCACGTTCATTTCAAGAATAAGGATTCAGAATCTCTGGAGTTTTCATCTCCAGCCCATATGCCACTAGTTAGTCTCCCATGTAAACAGTAGGTTTGAACTAAGCAATGATAGTGCAGTGATTGTGAGGAGGAAAATGAAGAAATTGGATCATCACCAGCGTTGCCATGTCTGCACAGGTCATTCTCCAAACTGTGTGAAGTTCACTCTTTTGGAACTTTCCTTGAGTATTTCTTTCTTTTTTCAAAATATCCATTAATGTAATTAAAAATTCTGAACCCCCATTAGTTTTTCCTTTTTTGTGCTGTAATATTTGTTTGTCAGCTGGCCTGGTTATACATGTGAAGTTTGCTAAAAGGAAGGTTTCACTCTCTGTGTTTCTTTTCTGGCCATTATGAGAATTAATTTTATTTCATCGTTATTGCCAAAACTAATTTTGTTGCATACAGGAGGCAGGTACCAAAAAAACATCTTCCTTGCATGTCAAATACCCAGCTGCACCTGTTCTATTTTATGTCAGGCACCGACAGCTTTACAGTACTCTCCTTCAGAGCAGGCACTATGCCCAGGACTTGCTCTTGGGGTTGGCATCTCTTCCTCATTCCATGCCACTCAACAGCTCCCAGGATATTGCGAAAATAAGATCCATCTGTCGTGGTGACCGGGATGGGCCACACACTGGGCAGCTCCAGATAGCCACCAGTGGGCACCTTCCCCAGGTCTCCAAAGTCCCTGCATCCCTCATCATCTTCTCCATTTACACTCACTCCCTAGATGATCTCATTAAGGCCTGGGGTTTGAAATACTCTCTATAAACTATGGCTTCCAAATTTGTCTCTCCAGCCCTGACCTCACCCCTGACCTCCAGGTTTGTACCTCCACCCACATTCTTGCCACCTCCATTAGGATAGCTAATAAATCCCTCAACTTAAAATGCCCCCAAACAGAACTTGGTATGTTCTCTTCCCCCTCCGACCTAAGCCTAGCCCAGTCAAGGCTCCCAGCTACAGGCACAGACTCTCTGGTCATCCTTGACTCCTCCCCCACCCCATCCAACCCATCAGTGGCTCTGTCAGCTCTACTTTCAAAATGGATCCTGAATGTTTGGGCTTCTCAGCACCTCCGCCACCATTTTGTCTTTCCAGACCACTTCCTCCCATGTCTGGATTCTAACACCAGCCTCCACTCTGGCCTCCCTGTCCCCTACAGCCTGTTCTCCACGCAGCAGCCAGAGTGATCTTGGTAACATGTCAATTTCATCCCGTCTCTTCCGTGCTTACTGGCTCCCCATCACACATAGAATCAAAATGCAAAGCCCTCACCCTGGTTGGCAGCTCCTTCCAAGCCATCCTCACTCTAGCATGCTGGCCTCCTCACTAATATCCAGCACATCAGCCACCCACCTGCCTAATGGCTGTGATTCTTGCTTCTCCCTTCACCAGGAAGTCTTCTGCCCCAGACGAAAATCAAGGCTTCACGGCGTTCAGATCTCTGCTCAAATGACATCTGATCAGGAAGGCCTTCCCAGGGCCCCTTACCCAAAACAGCAAACCCCTGGCCACTCCCTGTCCCCTCCTGCATCTCATACTGCTGGACGTTCAGTTTATTTGTTAGGTCTCTCTCTCCCCAAATAGAAGACAAGCACCACGAGGGTGGAGACTTTGCTGTTTTGTTCACTATGAGCTTCTCAGCATGTGGAGCAGTACCAGGTACATAATAAGGGCTGAACATATATTTGTTGAATCAATGAATGTGGGCTCACATTTGATATTTGCCTTCAAACTAACTCTGGGCTAGGTATTGTTGTCACCATGCCCATTCTGCAGATACGGAAGCTAAGAATCAGAGAACAGAAAGGAATTACCCTCACAATCCCTCAGACCGGTGATAGATTTACAATCAAAACATGGGCTCCATAGAACAGGAAATCAATAGAGAAAAATCAACAACACCAAGAGCTGGTTCTTTGAGAAGATTGATAAAATCGACAGGCCTCTACCCAGGCTGACTAAGAAAAAAAGAGAGAAGACACAAATTACTAATATCAAAAATGAAAGAGGGGACATCACCACAGTTCCCACGAACATTAGAAGGATAAGAAAAGAATACAATTACTAATTCTAGGTCCATAAATTTGATAACTTAGATGAAATAGACCAAGTCCTGGAAAGACACAACCTGCCCAAATTCATACATGAACAGACAACCTAAATAGGCATGTATCTATTAAATAAATTGAATCGATAATGAATAACCTTTCAAAACAGACTACAGGCCAGATTCATTGGTGAATTCTACCAAACGTATAAGGAAGAACGTGTATCAATTCTCAAAAATCTCTCCCAGAAGAGACAAGCAGAGGGAATGCCTTCTAACTCAATCTATGAAGCCAGAAGTAAACTAATACCAAATCCAGAAAAAGAAAAGAAACCTATGGACCCAAAGCTACATACAGATGGTTAGGGCAGCTTTATTCTTCACTGCCAAAACTTGGAAGCAACTAAGATGTCCTTCAGTAGGTGAATGGATAAGTAAGCTGTGGTACATCTAGATATTGAAATATTATTCCGGGTGAAAAGAAAATTCTGATACCTGCTACAGCATGGACGAATATCAAGGACATTATGCGAAGTGAAATAAGCCCATGACACACATGTGTGCACACACACCCCCCCGCACACACAAAATAGCCCCAAAACACAAATACTCTATGATTCCTTTATATAAGGTACTCAGAGTAATCAAAATCATAGAGACAGGAAGAAGAAGGGGGATTGCCAGGGGCTCGGAGGAAAGGAGAAAAGGCAGTTAATGTTTAATGGGTACAGAGTTTCAGTTTTACAAGATGAAAAGAGTTAAGGGGATGGATGGTGGGGATGGCCGCACAACAATGTGAATGTATTTAATACCACTCAACTGTACACTTAAAAATGGTTAAAGCAGTAAATTTTATGTTATGTCTATTTCACCAAAGTAAAAAAATTGGGGGAAAAATGAGTGATCGAGTCATGAGAAGACATGGGGGGAGCTTAAAGGCATATTTCTTTTTTTTTTTTTTTAAGATTTATTTATTTATTTGAGAGAGAGAGAGCGCACACATGCAAGTGAGTAACCCCCAGAAGTGGGGAGGGCCAGAGGGAGAGGGAGAGAATCCTCAAGCGGACTCCCCTCTGAGCCCAGAGCCCAATGCGGGGCTCCATCTCAGGACCCTGAAATCATGAAATGAGCCAAAATCAAGAGTTGGACACTTAACTGACTGAGCCACCCAGGCGCCCCTTAAATGCGTATTTCTAAGTGAAAAAAGCCATTCTGAAAAGGCTGCATACTGCAATTCCAACTGTAGGCCATTCTGGGAATGGCAAAACTATGGAGACAGTAAAAAGATCAGTAGCTTAGCGGGGAAGGAGGGATGAATTGGCAGAGCACGGAGGATTTGTAGGGCAGTGAAACTACTCTGTGGGACACGATCGTGGTGGATACATGTCATTATACATTTGTCCAAACCCACAGAATGAAGGCCCACCATGAACAGTGAACCAGAATGCAAACTATGGGCTCTGGGTGATAATGATGTGTCAGGAGGGCCTCCCTGATGTACCATAGGCATCACTGTAGTATGGGTTGTCCATAGTGCGGAGGCTCTAGGTGAGTGAAGACAGGGAGAATGTGAGAACTCTCTGCACTTGCCCTCAATTCCGAACCTCAAACTGCTCTAGAAAATAAAGTCTATTAAAAAAAAAAAAAAAAAGGCTTCAGGGTGCAGAGCTCGATCTCCTTCCTCCATCCCACAGTGCCTTTCTATCCTAACAGAACCCTGCCCATACCCCAAGGAGGGAGACACCTTGGCGACCCCCCAAGGCCCAGGGGATGACAGCATTCATTTCTTCTCCTATCAGCCGCTCTGGACAGGTCATTAAACCACCCCAGTGACCGGAACAGCGCTGCCAGCTGATTTGGGTTTTCCCTTTATTTTTAGCCTGTTAATGACAACATATTATTTCACACTCTTTAACTAATAAAAGAGGCAGCTGGGCACAGCAGAATGATCAGCAGACCCGGTGAGAAGAATGAAAGACTAGGCCCAGCTCTGACATACCTAATAGCTGTGTGACCTTGGGCAAGTCACTTCCCCTCTCTGTTGCTGACATGCATCTGATAATGGTGTTCCTACTTCCTCTCTCTTTGCCACATCTAGCCATTTGAAAATGCTTCAGCTGTGAGTCACAATGTGAATATAGGTCATTATTAAAAAAACAATAATAATAATAATAATAAAGCTCTTAAGGGCACGTTCTGCACAGTTTTGCGGCAGGAACAGGAAAGCAATGATTTGCTCCATCTTTCGATGAGGAAAATGAAGACTTATTAGTATCTCTCCATGATGTCAAGGAGTAGTCACTCCACAGAACGAACCGGTCTGTCTGGCCTTGCTCTCACAGCCAAGGGAATGTCAGGGAAATGGAACATCTCCCAGGGAAAAGTTCCACGGGTTTTGTCTCCTACCAGGGACAGGTTGTGTCCGGCCCTAGGATGAACTTTCTTGTGTAAATTTAAAACACTTGAAAAAGAAAGGAAGGAAAAGTTTTGGGATGGAAAGTATCCAAGAGGGCAGAAAAAGACCAGGTTGCTGTCATGAGTTACATATGGACACAGGGCTGGCCTGAGGCCAGACGTTCTGGCAGACGTTGGGCTGAGTGAGCAGGAAACTGGAGTGGTGAGAACCTGTCATTCTGTCCCCTCACACACGTGTCCCAGCCAGAGAGTGATGGGGAAGCCAGGAGGGAGAGGAGGCCCAGGGCTGGTGCCCTATCCTGGGCTGAAACTCAGGGCTTGCACCCCATCTGTCAGAACTGCAGAAAAATGAATGGTGAGCTTCAGACAGGTAATGATATCCACCCTTTCCGGAATGTTGCCTCCTTCCTGGGTGGTGGGCTACACACCTGATATTCATCATCTCACTTAATCTTGACCACGAAGCCTGCAATTGCAATGACTATCTTCATATAACAGGAGAGTAGATGGAGTTCATTTGCCCAAGCTAATAAATAGCTAAACAATAGCCCCAAAGTTCATCTAGTCCCAAAGCTATGCTCTCCCTTCTGCAAGAAACTGCCCCCTGATTTATAAATACTAGATGGAAAATGATGTATATAGCAAGAGTGAATCCCTTTTCTACCTGGCCAATGAAAAGTTGGGAGCTTGAATCCAACAGGGATGCGGGACTCATTGGACCCCATGCCACGTCGGCTGCATGAACAGAAGTTAAAGGTCTGGACCAAGGGAGGTGCTGGTCCCACCCACTTTGGCTGGGGTCAGAACACGGCCGGAGCTCTGGCCTTGGCTCTGAGGGCTGAACTATGAAAACGCCCAGTTCAGGCTGGAGTCCCCCCCAGAGGAGGGTCAAGAGAACAGGAAGTCAGGAGTGCCCCGAGACCTGCATCCTTGGAGGGAGGTAGAGGTAACGACGACCTTTCAGCAGCAAACGGTAAAGTGTGTGCAGCCTGGAGGGAAGGGGGTGATGTTTCTTCTCTGCGGGCCCACAAAGCAGATTTGGGGCAAGCAGACTGAGGGTACAAGAAAATGCATTTCAACGCAGCAGAATAAGACACTTTAACCTGTCACAACCTGCCCAGGACAGCCCAAGGCAGCATAGACTGCAGTGGAGGCCATGCGCCCCAAGTCCGCTGAGACAGGTGGGCAGGAGACTGACAACCACCTGGCAGGTCCCGTGGGCTGGACATTGTGCCAAGCATTCAGTTGCCTTTAAGCCCCTCCCAGCCTTTGTAGAGCTGACCTGTTGACCTACATGAGCAGCAGAGGATACTGACCCACCTCCCAGAGGCAATGAGGCGCTTAGAGATGTTGGGTAACCTGCCCAAGGTCACACAGTGGAGCAGAGCTGTGACTAGGACCCAGGTCTTCCTCCAAATCATACTGGGGGTGGGTAGGAGGTGAATTAAGCTCAGCTGGACCACTGGCTTCCACTCTCACCTTTGGCATGTCCGAGGTCTTCCCAGGATGGGGGAGGATCAGAACATCACCCTTCCTAACTTCTCTCAATTCCATCATGATCTTTTCACCTCAATAACTGTGGCTTTGCTTCAGGGCTACATTCTCTCCATGCTGCACTGCCCTAGATCATTCTGGAAGCCTCCCAACTGCTCTCACCTTCCTCTTAAAATCCAGGGACATTGGGAGGTACATTAGAATCACCAGGGAGCTTTAGAATATACTAGGGCTCCTCTAAAAGTTACACATAAAGCTATAGTAATCAAAACAGCATGGTATAGGGCTTAAGGAGAGACACATAGACAAATGGACTAGAACTGAGAGCCCAGAAACAAAAACCTATACCCCTACGGCAAATTGATTTTCAGTAAGAGTGCCAAGACTATTCAATGGGAAAAGAATAGTCCTTTCAACAAACGGTGCTGGGAGAACTGGACAACCACATGCCAAAGAACGACGTTGGGCCCCTACCTCACACCATATACAAAAACTAACTCAAAATGGATCCATGACCTACATATAAGAGCTAAAACCATAAAACTCCTAGAAGAAAACAAAGGGGTAAATCTTTATGACCTTGGATTTGGTAATAGATTTTTAGCTATGTCACCCAAAGCATGAGCAACAAAAGAAAAAGTAGATAAACTGGAACCTGGGGACAGGTTCTCCTGGGGCAGCCAGGCTTCTGTCACCCCCTCCCCGCCACCTGCTTCCCGCGGTCAGATCTCAGGAGGAGGAAGATCCCCATGCTTCCTAGAAACTACCTTCATTGGCTCGCTCAGCCTGCTGCAGAGGGCTGGCTAGGGAGATTAAAAACATCAGGGGACTTCCCTTTCTCCCTGAGCTCTGAATTCCGTGCAAGGCTGGGTGGAGAACGCAGGAGGAGGGCTACCATGAGTGTCACAGGGTGATGCTGTGAGTCCTGCAGGGGGCCTCCTGGACGCTGTGGGTACCTCTGTGGGTGCTCTGGGGAGCCGCAGAGGTTGTATGGGTGCTGTCCTGAGAACGTGGGAAGCCACTGGGGTGCTGTGGGGTGCTGTGGCCAACACACTGTTTTTGGGACAGGAGCCGTGTGTTTAGGTCCCAATCTGACTGCTTTTTGGACATGAAACCTGGAATAATTTACAATTTCTCTGAATCCCAGCTGTCCTCACCTATAGTTTATTAATACCTGCCTCTTGGGGCATGGGGACGATCAGCGATTATCTACAGAAAGGGTCCGGTAAATGTCGTCGGGAGTGAAGTGTAAACCATGGGATAAAGGCTCAGGAAGAACTGTTCACACCCAAGGTGGCCCCACACCCCAGGGTGTCAGAACAGAGAGCTGACACAACCCAGGCCCCACTGTCGGCCCTTTTATAGACCATGCGTGGAAAGAGGTATGTGTCTCCACAGTAACCTCCCTGTTTGGTCACAAACACCCGGCTCGTCCATCCCAAGAGCCCGAGCCTCTTCAAGGGGGTCACCTTGGGAGGCCACATTATCCCAGGGGACTTCTGTCATGCAAAGCAAGCAGGAGGGTCCTCCCCCTGACAGCCACCCAGTGAGGTGCATGCTATCTGCCCATTTGATAGATGAGAAAACTGAGACTCTGGACACCAAATCACTCACCCGGAGTCAAAGAGCTACGGAAGAGCAGAGCCGGGACCCAGCCTCGGCCAGTCTGGCCCCCAAACCCCAGCAGACATTTCCCATAATGGCACATACTGTCTGCCTCCTGCTGATGGTCCTCCTTGTATTCTCCCCGGGGACTCTACATTGATCTGTTTCCTAGCTAACAAGGGGGGTGAGGCTGACTCGCTTTGCTCCCCTGCAACCTTCCTGAAGGTAAACCGAGAACAAAAGCACCCCTGCTGCTTTTCTCCGTACTTAAAGAGATTCCTGCCTCTCGTATACTGAGGCTCACGGCTTCCCCTGATGGAGAAACATCCCTAGCAGAGAAGTCCTGGGGAAGTTAAGCTTTTCCCGACTCGCTTCAGCGCCTTCTCCTGATTAAGAAAAGCGTGCGGGATCCTGGCTCTGCGATAAGGCAGCGGCTTCCTGGGGGGAGCAGGGCGGGCTGCCAGGAGGCTGACGGTTGAGATTCTGGCCCAGGCAGCCGGCAGGGCAGGGTGAGCCACATGACACAGGGGACCCGGGGCCCAGCCTGGCCCTGCGTTATCTGCGTCTGGGAGCCAGCCACCGTGCCTTGGATTCCGGCCTGAAACATCCCGGCTGGCTGGCGGCACACTCCAAAAGTGGAAGGATGAGCCCAGAGGCCGGGGGAGGGTATCAGATCGGTGACTGGGAAAGTGACCCAGTGCTTCCCAAGCACGGCGCCAGAGGCAACTGGAACCGCAAATGCCATCCCATGGCTGGGGGCGGCACCCCACAGTGCGCACAACCCATCAATCCGCGCTTCTAGAAGCAGTCTTGGGGTGGGAAGGTGGGGGGGGGGTCTGTACCACCCTCATCTCATCTTCTCCCAAAAACAACCCATGGGTAGCGCTATGCTCCCATTTTAGAGATCAGAAAACCAAGACCAGGGGCGCCTGGGTGGCTCAGTTGGTTAGGCGACTGCCTTCGGCTCAGGTCATGATCCTGGAGTCCCGGGATCGAGTCCCGCATCGGGCTCCCTGCTCGGCAGGGAGTCTGCTTCTCCCTCTGACCCTCCCCCCTCTCATGCTCACTCTATCTCATTCTCTCTCTCAAAATAAATAAATAAAATCTTAAAAAAAAAAAAAAAGAAAACCAAGACCTGCAGAGATGTCACAATGAGCCCAAAGGTTCAAAGCCAAAAATCTAGGATAAGGAAACAAATCATTTTTATGTCCTTTCAAACAATGTGATTTCAAGAAGTGATCTGGCTTCCAGGATTTTGTTAACCTTAAGATTCAAGTCACAGAGTCACTCAAAGGAAAATACACAAGAATTGTAGGGTCGGTCAGACAAGGCTTCAAATCTCCACCATCCCCCACTCACAGCTGTGTGACCTTGAGCAAGTCACTTGACTTCTCTGAGGCCTGGTTCTCTCCTCTCTAAGATGGAGGTGATTTTCGTGCCAAGACCACAGGGCCGTTAAGAGGACTGAATGGATGGTGTAGGGCTTGTGCCTAGAACAGCGCCTGGCATGCAGAGGCCCTCAGTGTTGGTTGATGCGATGCTTCCCAGCAGCCAGGCCTCAAACTCAGCCCATCTACCTCTCAGACTCTGTGGTCTTTTCACCAAGGCTCTGAGGCATCCTTTGGCCAAGACTGGCACTCAAATCTCCACAGTCTTCCCCAAGCCCCCACGCCCTCTCTGCTTCCCTGCTGCCTCACCACACCCATCACTTCCTCTCGTTCAGCCTGGGGCTGGGAACCTCAGAAACTGAGCCATGAGGCCTGGGACAGAGATTCAAGTCACTGTTGCCCATTCTACTGGTGAGAAAACGAGGCCCCATGAGAGAAATGGCTTCTAAGGACCCTTGAGGCACCTGGGCCAGAGGACAGATGTCCTGGCTCTTCATTCAGGAACCTTCCATGAGGCCACGCACCCCATCACCAGTCCTGGGATTGTGGGCAGCCCAAGAAGCTTCCAGAACCCAAGAAGCAAACCAAGACTTTTCCATTCTCATTTCCATCCTGGAATGTGAACTGTATCCAAAAGAGTCCTGAGGTAGAGGGTGGGGGTGTCATTCTAGAAAGGTCTTTTCTTCTCACAATCCTAAGACTATGGAGGGTGTGGGAGGAGGGAGTGGGGAAGAGCTCTGCCTTCCCTGGGAGGGCTCACTGCCTCCCATGCTTCAACCCTCACTTCCTGGACCAACCCCGAGGAGCAACCATGACGGGCAGCCCACTCATGGGGCAGCCGCCAGCCCCAGTGAGACCCTACCTTAGCACCAGCCTCTCTCTCCTCACGCCTCAGCTGTGCTCCCCAACCCTGAACAAAAATGTCTGGGGTGGGGACAAGAGGGAAGCTGCCCTTTGCTTGCCCTGCACTCCGGCAGCAGCTGAGAGCTCTCTCAGTTGGCAGGAGAGGGTTTGTCGAGTGGAAAGAGAAGAGGAGAGAAGATCAGACTCTTATTTGAATAAGATGCCGCCATGTTGCCCTGTGGCCAAATCATACCTCTTTCAACTGGCGTCTGTTCCTTCCAGGAGAGTGAGGATTCTCTTGAGGTGGCTTTCTGATGGCTTCAGGATCAACTCTAGAAGGAGAAGAGAGAGGTGTAAATTTTAAGAAGGCAACAGCCAGTGGGGCATGTGGCTGCTGGGGGCCACCTCAGTTCAGACCCCCTAAGTTCCTTCTCTCTTCTTCCGTCTCTGCAGGTGCAGAAGCCAGACGGGACAGTCTCGGCCAGAAAGACAGAAAGAACTAAGCACCCAGCCCCACATCCCATTCCGGGATGGCGTCCCCAGAGCCTACGGACTGGCACATACTTTCAGCCTTCCAAAATACCCAGGAGCCTGTCCCGTGTGCACGTGATGACATCACGCATGCTAATCACAATATCACATCACATTTCTTTGCTTCTGGCTAGAACATTACCAACTCGTCGCGGAAACTCCATTCTCCTCAGGTGGAAAAAAGCCTTTCTGAGTAATGGTGAAACTGAAGGAGAATTAATCATTGCTTAATGAATGCAGGCTTTGGGGGCAGATCCACACTTACCAGATCTGGTATCCATGAAGAGATAAATAAGAAGAGGCTAGGTCTTTGGTAGTGAAAGAAGCAACTCAGCCCCAGAGTGCAGGGGCCAGAAGTCCAACCTCTCCCCCCAACTTCCTCTCTGTCAGTTTGACGGAGAGCCCCCGGGTCACAGGAGAAGGATCAAATTCGCCACGTCCAGGCCACATACCTGCCAGCCAAGGCTGAGGCCAGCCCTGGGGGACCGGCTTGTTCACATGCACGGCTGAGGAACAAAAGAGCGAAGCCGACAGCACAGATGGGATAGCCGAGTCCCCTGACCCCCAAATCTCCCAGACTCCCGCCCTCCAGGACCGGTCGAGTTTCACGTTGTCTCAGATGATGATGTCGACAATCCCACGAGACGGTATCCCCACTTTGGGGATGAGGGCCACAAACCCAGAGGAATAAATAACTTGCCCAAGGTCGTCACGGCGAAATGGGGCAGAGCCGGGACTGGAAGTCAGGTCCGTGGGAGGTCAAACCTGGCGCCCATACCATGTCCACGGGGCAGGAGAGCAATGAGCTCCAGGTCTGCTCTACGGATCCTAGCTCAATGCACGCTGCGCATAGAAGAGTTTCTCAGGACTCCCTGCAAACTGATGGGGACCAGGGCTTGGCCAGAGGACGGGACCCCAGTTGGCTATCTTTGCCTCCGAAGTTCACCCAGGCAGAGTTGACCCAAGGAAGCTCACATATCATGGAGCAGACCAAGGCTACAATCAAAGGAATTCTATATATATATATATATATATATATATATATATATACACACACACACACACATATATATACACACACACACATTCATATCCATCCGTAGACAAAGACACACACCTATGGATAGGGATATGGAGATATATGTATATAACTTTGATTGTAACTACAAAAGTGAACGTTCTTCCTTATCCATTCATCACATTTCATAGAACCATTGCAAAATCTTTGTAACATGACCCTCTAGGCTTTATTCCATGTAACCACTTATGTGTGTATGTGTGTGTGTGTGTGTGTGAGCATGTGCCTGTGTGGGCCCCCATGGAGATGGTGCAACTCTTTACACAAATGGGATCTTACCACACACGTTCTGCCTCCCCAGCTAGCAGTTGCTATCATGTCTACCCATGGATCTGAGACTATATAGATCTTCCTGAGTCTTCTGCCTCCTCGTAGGTGTGGACCATCATTTATTTAGATATCCCACCTTAGATATGTGGGATATTTCCCTTCCCACCTGTTACAACGTTGTTGCCACCATCCCCTTCCCGCTTACATCGCCGTGTGGGAATGTTCGAGCAAGTCCACAGCCCAGATGCCTGGAAGTGGGATTGCGGGCCAGGGGCTCTACACATTCCACATTTGGCTAGCTTCTGACAAACCCCTTTCCTCAAACAGTGGATCAATTCCTCCCCAAAGAGCAGGACACAAGGAGCCCCATTTTCTTGGATGTAAATTTGTACCCAGGGCTCTGGGCAGGCTTCTGCCTGCTGAGCTGTCTTTCTGGTCACCTTCCAGTAGCCTGGAAGGCCAAGTCCCCTGGACAAAGGGAGGCATTTATTTCTTGGCTCCTATAAGATGGCCACCGCTCCGCTGCCTGGGGACATGTCTGAGGAACTCGGGCCCACCTGAGCCAGGAACTACATTTACGGGCTCAGAACTGATAATGAGCTTTTATGAGCTCTGGGGACCACGAGGACCACGTATTAATGTCAAGTGTGCCCATCAGCCATGCAGCCTGGGTGAATGTCACACATTAACGAAATTAAAGGCGGGAAGGAGCTGCAGGCTGTGTGTCAGGCAGTGTGGGCCGGGCCTGTCAATAATAAAATTACTTTCCAGGCTTTGCACTCCTGAGCCTGAAGCTGTCTCCCGTCTTCGATGGAATTCTGCCTTGCTGCAGCCCAAGAGGAGATTAGTTTATTACCAGTCTGCCAGGAAAGGCAAAATCCAGCACTAATCCTAATTCCCATTTAAGCAAATCTGCATTATGTGAGGGAAACCAGCTGGGCTCAGAATTTCTTCCTCCTTCCCCTGAGATCTCATTCCATCCCTCTCCTCTCCACGGAGGGGGAGAGGGGGGTCACCACAGATGTCAGAGCAGGAGCCCTCCTGGGAGTGGGAAAAGAATCCCAGGGTTTAGGGCCAAGAGGGGGAAAGGTCTGGGTAAACAAGAGGCTGCATCGGAAGATGGCGGGCTGGGAGATGGTGCTCACCATTGACCCGGTTGTCTCTGGCTGCGGGAAGGAAAAGCCACCACCCTCCCAGCCCCAGGCTTGCCCTCGCCTTGAACAAAGATGCCTTGAGATCCTGAGTCCACCTCTGAGTAGCTCTGTCACTGTGAGCATGTGACCTCCCTGCTTTAGGCCTCAACTTCTCATCTGGGAAACCGCTAACAACAGCTGATAGCTCATACGATGTTGTAAGGATCACATGAAAAAGGGACAGATGGGTCCCTGGAGAGTCTGACACACACCGCCCTGTTTTTTGAATTAAGACTCCTGGGGTTATAACGGCACCATTATTTGACTGCCTTGCTTAGTTAATTATGACACGACACTTTGTGTATGATGCATCCTGGTTTCGAAGACCTTAAAATAGAAGAAATAAAATAAGGGGTGCCTTAAAATCCATGAAATAGAGGAAGTGCTCAATCAAGGGCAGGGAGCACGATGACTAGGAGCCAAGTTCTCCTGTTGTCTAAGGTCTAGCCCAAAACTTGGATCTTCTTTTTCTTCTTCTTCCTTCCGAACAAAGCAAAGCTACTCTGTGTGTGGGCAACCAGTCCTCAATTTGTAAGAAAAATCCTGAGAGGTACTTCAGTGTCCTGGATGAGACCCAGCCGAGAGCCTTGAATCTCTAGGTTGATGTTTCCCGCTCTAGTTTTAAACCGAGACGGATCACATGTACACGGCGGTGCGTGCACCTTGAGGACACAGCCTCCTGAGTCTTTACAAACACAGCACCCTATGTGATGCAGCCAGATCACAGACTCCTCCCTGGTTTCCCAGCCATTATTTCTCCACCATCCCACATGTCCCAAGTCACCCGTGACCCTCCTCCTCTGTGGCCCCTGCCGGTCCCTGCCTGGGCTGAGCCTTACCGTTGCCTGTCAGCTTGCTGCAAACAGGCTCCCGGCCGGTCCGCTAGCCTGCGGCCTTGTTCCCTCCAAATTGCCCTCTTGTTTGCTGTCAGACTGAGCCCATAGATGTGTCTCTCTCTTGCTTCAGTGGGTCCCCTGGCTTCCCTTTGCCTATACACAGGCTTTTGATCATCTGAGCTCCACTTGTCTTTTCCAGGCCTTCAGGGTCCTCACAATATGCACAGACCCCATTGTCAGACTGAACTCACCGGGACCCACACGTCCCACTGTTTTGCTCACTCTGCCTGGCAGTCCCTTCTTCCTTTCCTAACCCTGAACTCTACCTCCCCTCCCACTCTCCAAAACACCCGGCAAACTCCTATTCATCCTTCAAAACCTTCCTTCAATATCTCCTCTGAGAAACCTCCCCAGACCTCCACAGGCATGATTAGTCACTGTTCTCTGGGCTCCGATAACAATTTGTGTTTATAGGTAGTCAAGTCAGCATCACAGCACAGTATGTGTTCTGTTCCGTATGATTTTTCTCATCTACCAGACTATGAGTTCCTCTAGGATAGGGATGATTTCTTACTTCCTCTGTGGTCTCAGTTCCTGACTCAGCAAATAAAGCTGGATGGATGGATAGCTGCTAGGATACGTGGATGGATGGAGGAGGAGAGACTGGATCTATAAAAGAGCCTGAATGGTGGGAGGGAGGAAATGGGTTATAGTTGGTTGCAGGGATGGATGAATAACAGAAGCGATGGAAGGATGAATGGATGGATGGATGGATATATGCACGCAAAGATGCATGCATGCAGAAATGAATGGATGTGGGAATGCATGGATGCAGCATGGATTAGGATAGATGGATGCATGCATGGACGGATGCATGCATGCATGGAGGGATGGATGATAGCAGGGACAGATGAAGGCCGGGATGGAAGGGGAACAGATCTCCAAGAGGATGGGTGAAATGAACAGTGGGAAGACAGAACTAGGTTAATGGCAGGAGAGAGGGAATAAATGACTCAACCACTTGTATAATTTTCTCTGAACCCCAGGGGGCTGAGCCTCTTGCAGCTACAGGCGGTGCCTTGCTTTCTCC
Source organism: Mirounga leonina (assembly GCF_011800145.1). NCBI lineage: Eukaryota > Metazoa > Chordata > Mammalia > Carnivora > Phocidae > Mirounga > Mirounga leonina. The sequence continues at coordinate 22,061,679 of NW_023270418.1, read as the reverse complement.
CTCTAGAGTTTATGGATCTGCGCAGAGACCACTCAGCCAAACGTCGGCAGCCCCCAGTTCCGCCCCATCTCACCCCACTGCTCTAGCTGTGGACTCACAAGTTGAGACCTCAGGAAGGAGCGGTCAGAGTTATGTCTTGCCTTGGTCTTGATCCAGGTGGTGAAGACCAGTGCTACATGGAGATCGAAGTTTCCCTGAGTCTGAGTCTAGCCCCAGCTGGTGGGGCAGGTGGTTTGCCAGCCGTGGGACAGGTCTGCGATAGGTCAACTGCTTGGTCTGGAGCAGACGGATGGCTGATGGGGGTGCCATGCTCCCTTGCAAAGATACCATTTGGGAGACCCTAAAATGGCTGAGGGGCCAGGCTACGTGGACAGCAGGGCACCCTTTGGATGGTTACCTGTGAGAGGGCTCCTGGGAGAACAAATTGACCTCTAGAGCCTGCTGTCTGTCTGCAGCATGGGGCAGGGCAGGCGGCAGGTGGGGAGCCCTCGGCACTGAAGGGTGGGCCACAGACCAGGTTTTCATGGCCCACAGGCCTGGGTTTGCATCTCAGCTATGCCACTTGCCACCTGTGTGACCTTGGCAAAGCTCCTTATCTCTCTAAACCTCAGGTTATTCACCTACGAAGTGTGGACAATCAGAGTCCCACCCCACTGGCCTGAGCTGGGGGTCAGAGGTGCTCACGGGCTGTAAGGGATTCACACGGGGCCCGGCACTAGCAAGCACTTGATCAATAGAGGTCGCAGGAATTACATAAAACAGAATCTGCAGCCACTTTCCGTGAAAGGGGGAGTGGCCATGATCAGTGGTTCCAAGTTATACTCTCCAAACCCTTCCCTCTCTCCCTCGGGGGTCCGCACAAAGAACAGACGGAGTCTACACATCATACACACCCTAACACTTAGCTCACGACAGCCGGACTTGCTCATATTTTATACATCATGTTCCCACATGATGTTGAAGATCACTGATTTAGAGTTGATGGCCTAGAACCCCAAGTCAGTAGGATTCTAGGGGAGGTAAAAGGGATGTCTTCCTGGAAGAGGCAGCAAGGACAGAAGGGAGGGAGGGAGGAAGGTGATCAGCCCAGTGATAAGTCTTTTTCTAGTTACCTGCTGCCCTCAATGCCTCTCTCCTGAGCTGTACGCTCCCCTCAGTCGCTGTCTCTGTCTCTCTGCCTCTCTCTCTCTCCCCTCCTTCCCCAGCCTCCGCCTCTCTCTGCCTGCCCCCCCCATGTTAGCCACCCTACATCTCTACCTGGCTCCTAGGTGGAACAGCCATCCTTCTGGGCCCCATGACCACAAAGACTCTTGGTCATGTGCCCCAAGAAGGGGCAGCATCCTCAGCAGGAGCCTGGAGGCCAGCTCAGCCTTGGCCCCTCTCCCCACACGATGCCAGGCTGGGCCACTGTCAGCCAGATGCATCGCCTGTTGACAGATAAAAGTGCTGCAGTTTATGGCCCCGAAGCAAAGCCAGGGCTTTGTTTGGCTCTATTTTAAGCTGGCCATGCAGGGGGGTAGTGTGGGGGTGGGGGAGAGGAAGAGGAGCCAAGACATGTTCGGGATGAGTTGCTGCTGGGTTCTGTGACTCAACAACAATCACCCCCACCCCCCACGGGCCCGCAGCCCTTAATGAAGCCGCCAGCCCCAGCATGCTTTGCCTAGGTCTCTACCTCCTCTCCACCTGCCCTTGACTCGCGGTGGGAGGGAGAGTGTTTCTCTGTGCTGCCCGCCCTGTCATTCAGCCCCATCACCCTCTGTTCCCATAATGAGTCCCAGAACGGGCCTGCTAAGTGTGCCCCAGGGTCACAGTGGGGCTGAGGTGGGAGCCCTGACATCCTCAGAAAGACTGGGGGTTTTTTGTTTTTATTTCTTTATTATTTATTTATTTATTTATTCATTCATTCATTCATTCATTCATTTAGCTTGGGGCATAGAGGACCACTCCCTCCATGGAACCAGGCACAGTGCAGAAGGTGCTTGGCACCATAAGCAGGGTCTCTGGAGGGTCCACCCAGCTGGTAAGGAATCTGAGTCAGTCTGAGCCCATTAGCCCTGGGTAGCTTGGGGATGGTGGTAGGGCCAGGGAAGAGGGCATAATTAACACGTGAAGCTGCTTATTTCTCCATGCAGCCGTCACTAGTAATCATCATCTCCCCTGTCCCCATGTTCCCATCACGTCTGGGGGTTCCTGAAGATGGGCGAGCCAGGGTCTCTTGTGCCCTCCCCGGTAACCCCTATGGGAGACAGGTGCCTCCATGATGCTCAGCTGAGTGTGAAGAACGCATGGCCTCTGGGAGCCTGAGACCCCTTGTCTCCAGTGGGCCTAGCCCTGCACTTGCCCCCTCTTTGTCCTATTTGGAAGCATTTTCTTGTCACTGGAAGGAGGCAAGGACAAGGGCTGTCCATGCCCTGGAGCTCTCTTTCTTCCTTTTGATCTTTGCTCTTCCTCCTACACTCTTCCCATTTCTCAGATGAGGAAAGTGAGCCTGAGCCACAGCAACTTTATGTAAGTAAACATGGGTGCACTGCTCGTGGAAAAGGAAAAACAGAAAGCATAAGTGATTCTAGCAACCATGTCTGCCAAAGAAGGCTCACTCATTCTCATGAGGGGTCCCCAGAACACCTGCCAGGCGAGTGCCCAACATCCCAGACCTGGATAAACCTGATGGTTTAAGGGACCTATCTCTGATGGGAGAGCTTGGCCCACCACCCCACTCAGCTCCACTGTGCCACCTGCATGAACAAAAAAGGCAAGAAGTGAACCCTCTAACTCTTCCATCAAGTGGCCAGTGCCCTCCTCCTCCCCAGCAAAGGAAGGAGCTGATACTTAGAGAGGTCCAGCCACTTGTCTACAGTCACAGAGCCGAACTGGGCCAAGAGAGGACGAGAGCCCACGATTTTGCCTGCGCCCAAAGTCCCCGGAGTCCCTTTGCTGAGTCCAGCCTGCACTGGGCTGTCCCCATCGCGCCCGTCCTCTAGAGGATGCATCTGAGAGGCTCTCAAGCCATTGGCTACTTGAACAAAGATACCTGGGCTTTCAAAGATGTCAAAACAGCCCAGTGCTCCTAGCACACAGTTCAAGGATGGCAGACTGTCTTAAGGCTGAAGTTGACTTTGCTGTGGGTTGTGTCTCAATGTGTTCCAGACCTTGAACTCAATGTGGACCCACCGTGTGGTCTTACGCATCCAAGAGGGCCCGTCCAAGGATGTTCTGCCTCAGAGAGGAGCAGTTTGAAAAAGCCACATGACAGTAAAAGAGATGTTTCCAAACTGGCCACCCTGCAGCTAGCAAGGAAGCCAGAAGCTGAGAACTCGTAACCGGAGCTGAGTGAAGGGGCCAACCCCACAACCCACCGCAGCTTCCTTCCAAAACCTGGGGCTCTGGGGCTTGTCATTCAGACTTTATAGCCCTCCAGGCTTGGGGGGTGGAAGGGCACCCCATGTCTCTGCAATTCTTCCCCCACTCAAGTCCATGTAAATATATTCTAATGCAGAGAAGGGTCTTCGGGGAAGTAAGACAGCAGAGCCATTAGCATTTTGATGGGTTTTCCCAACACGTGGAACAAGGGCAGTTTAAAATTCATAGTGTGGAGATTAATCCCAGGCACACCTCTCCCTCCCCAGCTTGAGGTGGCCAAGAACTTTTTACCCCTTGAAGACTTTGATTAGGAAAGAAAGCTAGGAACTCAGTCATGGGAGTCCTACAGAGAAGAGCCAAGATGGTTTTCTAGACTGCGTGTGGAAGGCCTTCTAAACACAATTATTTGACAGAATCAGGGATAAGGGTGGAGAAAAGGCTGTGACACCGCTTGGGCATTGGGTTCTTCCAGAAGAATCCCAGCTGAGCCCGACAAGAGTGCCAAGGGCACATTTGTCTCTCATCAGTGACATAGGCCAGGCCTCTTACCATCCACATTCACGCATTCAGCAAGCATCCCCAGAGAATCTCCATGCCCCACATAGCAGGTGCTTGAAGGAGACGGAGCAGGAAGACAGTAAACTCAGCAAATCCCTGTTCTCAAGAAACTCAGTCTAGATGGAGAGAGAGAGAGAAATGGGGATGAATCCAAGAAAACGGGGTGAAGGAGGGGGCAAGAGCAGCTGTCCTGGGACCGTGAGGTGGAGGGGGCCTCCACCAGCGGGGCCTAAGGGCAGATCACATCTTTTGGGGGAATTCCTGTCCTTCCTCAAAACTTTCCTTTGAAAGTAGATGTGATGTTGTAGCAGGTGCAGAAGGCAAGATGCACGAAGATACAGATATTGTTAACACAAATGATGCAAAAGTTGGAAACCAGGCAAGGAGAGGCCTGTCTTTCCAACATCATCATGGAATATTGTTTAGGGGGCCCACCTACGGATTCTTTAATTATCGTCAGTAGAGGATTCTAGAGAAATGTAACTTCAACTCATGTGAAGTTACTTGTGAACTTGGAGTAGATTTTTTGGGTCTGGTAGAGAAAAGAGCCACAAAGGTTATGATTTTATTGCTCGATAGGGATTCGCCAAATTATATCCAACCCAGCCACCTTATTCCAGTATTATCGCTCCAATGTTTATGTAACTGCCATTTGTCTGATTCTCTGGAGAACCGGCTTCACCATCTTACTGGCTCCCTCATTCATGAGTCAAATCAATCTTTGACCCATGTTCATTGCAGATTTGAATGAGATCTTAGAGGATTTCTAATTTTTAGAAAATTATACTTTGGCAGTGCATGCCCGATTACACACACACACACACTGCACAGGGGAAAAAATGGAAAGAAATATAGCAAAATGTTACCCATGGGTATCTTTTGGTAGTGGGCATAGGTATGCCAGTGAGTTTCATAATCAGAAAAAAAGTGCTAAACCTCATTTTTAAAATGGAGTCACACACATTCATCTAAGATTACCCAATCAATAGCTAATGCAAATTGCTTGCCTATCCCATCTATTGGGCATGGCTCGAAGCACTCTATGTGGATTATCTCACTAAAGCCTCCCCACTGCCCTAGGAGAAAGGGACTATTACTAACCCATTCTATAGATAAGGAGGTGGAAACCCAAGAAGGTAGCCTCAGGTCCCAGCTGTAGGCCGTCAGAGCTGGATCTAAACCCCAGGCAGCCTGGCCCCAGGGGCTGCCTGTTTAACCACCCTGCCAGACTTCTGCCTCCCAAGTGGAAAAGGAAGAAATAAACACATCTGCCAGGCGGCCGGGGTCAGGTCTGGAGAAAACGGTGTTCCCACCCACTCCCAGAGCTCACAGCGTGCTGGGAAGCCAGGCGCAGGCCTCGCCAGCCTTGAATTGAATTCACATGTGTCTCCCCCACACTTGCGGGCTGGGAACCAGTCTTCCCCGTGCTTGGGCCTCCCATCACCCTGGGAGGGGACACGATGGGCCCTGGGCCTCTCTACCTGCTCTGATAGCATCACCTTTAACTAAGCCAGTTTCTGCACCCGGACAGCCGGCCGCTAATGAACAGGTCCTTCCACCCCTCTCTTCACCCACGCAGGGACTACAGAACGGCTTCATTACCTAGATCATAAAATGAAGGGCAGCCAGGCTTCAGCAAAGAGGGGCTCCGGGGGTGTTGGGAAGGACCTCCAGGAGCCCTAGAGGCCACGGGCTCTGCTTCTAAGTCACCGCATGACGTTGGGCAAGTCACCAAGCCTCCCTGGGCCATGTCACCTCGCCTTGAAAATGGGCAGGGGGACCCATCGCGCTCCGATGCCCCGGATGTTTGGCCAGCATCCATTTTGCTTTCGCTGCCGGGGTGTTTTACATTTGGGAGGCGTGAAGCCCACACCAGGAACCCATGCCTGTTGATGCTCACTAAAGCTCTCCACGTGGCAGGTCCCTGCTGGCTAAGTCCGTGCGGAAATTAGGTTTTGAGGGAGGAATACCATGTGATCTCTGAAGACCCAACTGGGGGTGGGGGGCTGCAAAAGGGGGCATGTAGGGGGTGGGGAGAGATGCTTCATTTAAGTAAGACTCTTGAGAGCCCCTACAGACCACCGATTCATGCTGGTCACTCTTTCTTTCTTTATTCGGGTCAAACACATTTCCCTAGTTTCCAAACACCTGCCACTCAGGCAGGATTATTTGGGTAAATACCGTGTTTCAAAGGCTCCCAAATAAAAAGCCCCGTTTTCCTTGATTTAGCAATAAATACCCGTCCAGTCTTTACCTATGGCTTGTGAGGAAGGGTGGGGACAGAATAGTTCAGAAATGTCAGCCGCTTAGTCAGTGTCAATATTGAAAGATGCGTCTCTAGGTGATTAATTAAGATGGATGGACAAAAGAGACACAGGCGGGCTCTCTTACAAAGACAGAAAATGATCCCGCTAATGAAAATAATCTAGCAGACGTGCATGCTTCTGATTTCTGGATGTGTTACTGCCCCTTTCGGGGTTTCAGTGTCATTATCTACCACCTAATGGCCTGTGATTCTCAAAATGGGGTTTCCCAGGGCCTCAGAAGCTATCAAACTGGAGGGAGGAGGTGAGAGGGGAGCAGAGCAGCCCCCAATGGCCGCTCCCAACGGGGCAGCTCCATTTTGAGTGATCTCTTGGAGGCTCCATGTAGAACTTTCTTTGAGTTCTACGGCTACAAATAAGTTGAATGCCACTAGACGAAATCATCCCAGGTCCTTCTCACTTTAGTGTCTGTAATGCCCAAGATGGTACCTTGGTCAAGAAACCCCAAGGCATTCTGGTGGCCAAATGTGTTCTATCCAGAGGCGTCATGGCAACCCATGGATAACATAATTTGGGGATAGAATGTCTCCAACTCCAGAACGGGGGACTCTCCATGCCAGGTAACAAGCCCCCATCCCAAGCCAAAGAGTCTGCCAAGACAGATCCTAAATCCACAATAAGAGCTGGCACAAACAGGGACCCTGGCATTGTCCCAGGTGCTTTACCCCTCCATCCTCACAGCAACCTCTTGTAATAGGTGTTGATCTTCTCTCCATTGTGCACGTGGAGAACCTGAGCATCAGAGAAGGTGGATAACCTGCCTAAGGCCACAAGCTCCTAAGGCAAGATTTAAGCACAGCACCCTGACTCGTAATCACTGCCTGAAATATCCTGCCCCAGAAAGCCACAGAATACCATGCTGAATGGGGACTTGGGGACCAACTGGTCCCTCACTTCTATTTTAGAATGGGTGACTGAGGCCCAGAGAGGGTAAGGGACTTGCCCAAGGTAGAAAGAATGAATCTGTAGCAGAGCAGGATTAAAACGCAGACTCTGTCCTGAAATCTCATCTTCCCACGCCACCTTGGCACCATGAGGCCACTCAGGACAGCACGGTTTGGTGATCAAAGCTTCGCTCAGACCACTGTCCAGTTGAAGACCCAGGTCTGTGGGTCTGTCCAATACACACTGTGACACCTGCCTCATCGTACCCCAGTTTCACTATCCCTAAAATGGGAACAACATTCGCGCTTGACCTGTAGGCCTGTTGCAAGGATTCGGCAGGACAGTGTATGCCATGTGTATATTCTCCATGAATCCTAGCTCTCTTTGTCCATGGAGCCTGGGGCAGGGTGCAGGGGGCCACAGAATGAAGTAGATCCTTCTGGTGGGTTGAGTGCAGGAAACAGAGGGTCTCTGCCCTGATTCCACCACCCCTCCCCTATTAGCAGTGCCAAACTGACCACCGCCCCCCCCCCCCATTTCCCCAGTCACCTCTGCTGAGGACATCTGGAGGAAGTAAAAGGAACAAGTCCAAGTGAGATGCCACGACATTATGTCTCCCTTAAGTCAAGAGTGAATCATCCTCTTGAACTTTCTATTTTCTCCTGACCTTGTGTGAATTCCTAGCTCAAAATAAAATGAAGTCTCTTCAGTACCAGGAAAAGGCTACAGAGTAATTTTCGGGCTGTGGAATGAGACTGAATCCACTCAACGGCGCAGTCAGGGAATTTAAGATGCAGAAGGAACCTTATCTCAGAACATCTGAGATAACGCATAAGAAAATGATGATCTATCTAAGCATAAACTGAAAGCTTTGCCTCTGCAGGGAAGCAGGAAACTAAGGCCCAGAGAGGTTGAGCGACTTGGCCCACATCACACAGCCATGAAACCGGTTGGTATAAGAGGCGGAGCAAGAACCAGGTCTCCTGCCCTCGTGGCTCTGTGGCTCTGCTGATGCTCGCGGTGAGAGGGTGAGGGGGTGAGGGGGTGAGGGAGAGCGAGAGAGGAACACGGAGCCGGGGGAGTCTGGGTGTGAGAATGAGCGTACACAGTGGAGAAAGCGGGAGCCTCTGAGGTAGAAGGAAAACATTTGGGCCATATTTAGTCCCACCTGCCCTTTAACTGGGTGTGAAAAGATGAGTGTGAATGAGTGTGAGCGTGGATGAGTGAGCAAGACGGATGGGGGGGTGCGCAACTACAAGGAAATTGGCGTGCTGGAGAAAGAGAACAAGAGGGAAAACATTTGGGCCATTTTCAAATTCCCACAGTTGAATAAATCAAAACAGATTGTTCTGAGACAAAGAGGCCATTTCAAACCACATCCTTTACACCAGCGTCAACCCCAAATGGCCCACTCGGTGCTTTCTCATGGCCTGGAATAACAGCCCCAATAAGATGCACAACCACAGCCAGGATTCTTGAGCCCCAGGGATGAGCCAGGTATGGTTAACCCCCATCTTCCAGATAGGGCTACTGAAGCCAGGAGAGTGCAGGTCCCTAGGTTCATACACCTCCCTGCCTCGGGGACCTCTGGGACACCCCCCTGCCCTGGGGACCTCTGGAAGGCAGCAGAGATCCCCCCGGGAGATGCGCCTGGAAGCACTGCATCCCAGAAAGCCATCCCCCCCGCCCCGAGGCCAGGCCGCCCTAGCTGCTGCCAGCAGATGGAGAAGGAAGGAGCAGGGAGTGAAGATAGCACGTCCCCGGCACCAGCCGCCCCACGAGGCAAAGCAGGTGCCTGCCTGTCCCGGAACGCCCAGCACCGGACTGGCAGAACTTGCCGTGGTCCTCAGCTCACCCGCGCACTTGGCCCTGACCGGCCAGAGGAAGGCACCTGCCCTCCCAAGCGAGGGGGGCACTGGTGCACAGGCTGGTCCAGGGAGGAGGGCACTGCGGGGGCCCCAGAGAACGGGTTTCCCATCTCCCACCCCAACGTTAGCCAAGGGAACGCTGTGGCCACACCTCGAATCCACCACGTCTCCTCTCCCAGCAGCAGGAGGGGGGCAGCCCCAGACTGGCCGGGGGAGTGGGCAGATGCAGCTCTGCAGACATCCAGAGCCACCAGGCAGACAGTGCATTTTCAAACCCTGGTCTTGTCCTAACCCCAAAACAGTCCTTGGATGTGGGTGTGACTCTTCCCACTTTACCAATGGGTAAACTGAGGCTATTTAGAGAGACTAAATAACACCCAAAGACACCAAGATGGTAAATTTAGACACAGAACTGTACCCCAGCATGACCAGGACCTCGGTCCTTTCTAACTCACCCATCACTTGCAAAGCTCTTCTCTCTGACAGAGGTTGGGAGTCCCAGAGGGCCGCATTTTCTTATGGGTTCCAAATGCAAATCCCAACAAAAACCCTGCTCACCTCAGCCCACTCTTGCTACATGGGAGCCCAGGCTCTCAGAACATCCCATTTATCAAGGAAAGCAGAAATCTGGCGTTGTTGGCTACATCTCTCAGTATTTCAATGGGTTAGAATCCGCTTTGTGTTTTCTATTGAGTTGATAGAATTTTAAAATTGAAATACAACATTTACACGGAAAAGTACACAGATCTGAAGTGAACAGGGCGATGACTGCTCATCGTCATCGATGAACTGAGTGTACCTATGAAAGTACCAACCAGAATAAGGGGACAAACAGACCAGCCCCCGGGAGCCCCCCATGCCACTTCCAGGTACTCCCCAACTTCCGCCCCAAGGTTATCCCTATTGTGACTTCTAACACCAGAGCTTCCTTTGGCTGACCTTGAACTTCATATAAATAAAATCGCACTGTGTGGACTCTTCCACATCTGGTGTCTTTTATTCCGCACTGGGATTCTGAGACTCTTCCAAGTCACTGTCAGCATTAGGAACTTATTCTCTGCTGTGTAGTACTCCACCGTGGGACTATTTCCATTCTACTTTCTGTAGACATTTGCATCATTTCCAGGTATTGCCTGTCTCAGACAGTGACGCTAGGAACATTCTTTTTTATTTATTTATTTGACAGAGAGAGAGAGACACAGCTAGAGAGGGAACACAAGCAGGGGGAGTGGGAGAGGGAGAAGCAGACTTCCCGCGGAGCAGGGAGCCCGATGCGGGGCTCGATCCCAGGACCTGGAATCATGACCTGAGCCGAAGGCAGACGCTTAACGACTGAGCCACCCAGGCGCCCCGACGCTAGGAACATTCTTATACATGCCCTTGGGAAAATGCACGCATAAGCATGCATTTCTGTTGGGTATATACCTAAGCGTGGAATTGTCCAGTCATAAGGTCAGTGTATACTCACCTTTGGTTACATTTCCCAATATGTCAATGTTGGGTGAATTTCATGCAGCTTTGCTGTGGCCTATAGGCCATCGTTTTGCACCTTTAGTCTGTGTGCTTTGTTCCTCTTAGTCCATCCTCCTTGAGAGCATACTGGCACCTCGCAAATTAATGTAATGGTGGGGGGAATATTCTAATCCTCCCTATACTGATGTGTGAAATGTGGCTTTCCTTTAGTGAGTGCTCTTCTATCGGGAGGAAATTACATTAAAGTCACTTGAGCAGTCTCTGCAACATACACATGCCCAGCACTGAGCTAGTCCAACCACTTGGGACCAACCAGACTTCCCGAGGATGGACACACCCAGGAATGATTATTTTGAAATCTAGCTCAATTGAGAACCATCGCCTTAGGTCATTCAGCAGCCAAGCTAGTGACAGTAGAGCACCTCGATTCCCCAATTCCTAAAGGCTCTATCCAGCACCCCAGGGTTCCCCAAATCTCCCATGTGCTAGCTCTCCACCCTCCTCCCATCACAACAGACATCCTGTCCCACCCTTCTGCTGGACTCGAGCAGGTCCTACTGATCAACCAGAGCTGGCGTTTGGGATGAAAAGTATTTGCCATCCAGGGACCACATCACGCTGCTCCTGTTATTCAGTATTGGCCCAGGAAACCCTTGCTACTCTACGTGGCTCAGCCTTCTTACACTCAGGATGGTTATAGAAAAACAGAAAGGACCAAACCCAAGCCCGGCCTCATTCTTTGGTTTATTTGAATCTGATTCCCCCCGACACCCACGCTGCTAAGCTAGCTGTGAAAACAATCTGTCTCTGCACTGGTGTGTTTTTGCTTGGTTGCGTTTGGGTTTTGCCCTGGGTTTTATAGATGGCAAACAAGCCCAGAGACGGTTAGTGCCTTGCCCAAGGTCAGCCAGCAAGGCTGCACCAGCGCTAGAATTTGAACCACCTCCCCTTGTCCAGTTGGGGGTTCTTTCTCTCTACTCCAGTGGGCCTTTCGCAACCAATTAGGATACACCAGAAAAAGGCAGACACATGACGGTAACCTCTTTCAGCTCAAACCCATCACATCTGTTTCGCTTCTTCCCCGCTAAGCAGTAAACAGTGGGGACAGCGCCCAGGCTGGCTGTGGGCTGGGATCTCAGCGCACAGACAAGGGCCGCGGCCAAGAGCAGGCCAGGCGAGTTCTCTTGCTGGTCCCTGGGCTATAAGAAAGAGACTTTCCCCAGTGCAGCTGAGAGTGGTGATCCGACATAGCCGAGAATTGCCCTGTTCGGAAGCGATAATGCACACAGCCCAGGGAGGGGCGTCCACGTGGCCGTGTCTCCGGCAGCCCAGGAGGCCCCGCTGTCTTACCACTTTCCATCTTTATTAACATTTGCACAGAAACTCACGGTGCCTCTGGCTGCAGAGGGAAACCAAGCAATCTCATTTTCTCCCCTCAACCAGGCCACATGGCTCCTTCTTGTTCCTCCCCCTTCCCTCGTGCTAAAACTCAAAAAAAGGGCCAGGGCGGGGGGTGCGGGGGGCGGTTCAAAAATACCAAAAGTTCCTTAACATCTGCAAATTTGCCTTCTGAGGCCGTTTTCAGCAAAATGTGCCCGAAACTGGGTCCAGCAGTACTTCCTCCCTCGGGAACAGCTTTGTCTTCACCTCGAGTCTTTCTCTTCTACGGAGCTGTGGGCCTTTGGGGGGTGGGGGGAGCAGAGGAAGGCCGGCCCCCCACACCCCTGTCCACCGTCCATGTCCACCATCCCAGGCAGGCCTCCAGAAATGGCCGCAGTGCTGGGACCCTTCCCGGCTCCGGAGCAACCCTTTCTTGGAGGTCTAGCTCACCGCTCCCCAAACTCCTGAGGTCTGGCTGCTGGCGGTGGGCACGCGGCCCCAGGCAGGCTCTCCCGTGCTCTGCTCAGCACGGCGTGTCCACTCCCCTCCTTCAGCCGCCCACCCACCTCCCCACTGGGAGCCAGTTTCCACGGAAGGGGAAGGAAGAATCAGATTAACCAGCCTGAGGTCACACAAACCAGATAGTGGCAGGGCCGGAATCCACCCAGGAGGACTGCACCCCAGGCCCCCAGCTCTGACCACCTCTCCACACAGCTCTCTTTCCATTACCCACTGAACCGGCGGGGACAGGCCTTGACTCAATCCTGTTTCTCCTCATCCCAGAGGTATAGTTGTTCAGCCCTTGGTGATGCCATGAGGCACCAGCCAGTACAGGCCCTGCAGAACCCACACGCGCACACACATCATCGGCTCCTGAATTCTTCGGGTCGGCGGGGGAGGGGAGGAGAGCTACTTCTGTTCACAGCCTCCTGTTAACCAACAGCAGGGACAAGAAGAGAGACGTAAGCCAAGAGGATGACCTGCCACTCCCCACAGGAGGGCTCTAAGAACAGCGCCTTCTAAGGATGGTCCATGGACCAAGGCCTAGTCAGTGCCTAGGAATTAGGCAGCCTCGGGAGTGTCAGGGCAGGATGGCCAGGGCCAGCTAGAAAAGGCCTCGGAGAGGGTTGGCAGGAAAGGAGGTGAGCTGGCCACTGGAGAGGGGGGTACCACACCTGAGTCACCCGCACGAGGGGCAGGGGGTCCTCCAGGTGTGACAGAGAGTTAGCAGAAACCCTGTGTCCCCAGAAGGAGGGACAGAGGGAGCCTGAGCCTGGGGAGGAGCTTGGGAGGGTCCAGCCCCAGCCAGAGAGTTCCCCGTGGTGGGTACGGCTTGGGGCTTGAAGACCCCGAAGAGACTCAGTTGCACAGGGCCGCCTGGGTGGCTAGCTACCCTCAGCCTCCAATCTTCAGGAAAAGTCTAGTGCACACACAAGGAAAGAAAGAAGGAAGGAATGCACGCCTACTCCAAGCCACACTGGGAGCCCCTTTCTGCATTCCGCAGACCTCACAGCAACACTCCCCTTGGGATGGGAAGGGCCAGGCCTTGCGGGATGGTTCAGACAAACCCTCCCTTTTCTCATATCCTCCTCCACCAACTGGGCCATATCATAATCTCAGCACCTCGGGCTTCCCTTCCATGAAATGGGGATTAAAAATCTCCTCCCCCAGTAGGATTGACTGGGCATCAAATGGGATCACGTATATGGGTCCAGTGTGTACCTGGAAAAATCCTGCTATGCTCCTGGAGAGAAAAGGGAAGGGAAAAGGGCCCACGTGGCAGGTCGCCCCACACCCAGTGCCAGGTGAGGTACCTGATTGGGCCTGTGTCGTGGCCTTTTTCCCAGATGAGAAAACAGAGGCTCAGTTAGGATAAAAAACTTGCCGAAGATCATGCAGCTGCTGAGGGTCAGGATTCGAACTCAGACCTAGGGGACCCAGAAGCCAGAATTCCACTCACTCACAGACAGCCCCCATTCAAATGCCATGTGGACGCTGCGGCTGCCTTTGGAACTCTTGCTTCCAAAAGAGTGGTTAATTTTAATCCCGTACATTTCAACTCAGCAGACCCGAGTGAACTCATGCACACAACTTTAAATATATTATTAGCATTATTATTGTTTTGCCAAAAAGATTCTATCAGCGAGCTTTTTTTCTCTCTGCACACCCATGTACCTCTCAAATAGGTTTGAGCAGACCTTTGTGAGCGGGTGGGCTACTTAGAAACAACAATTGCCCATTATTTAAATTCGATTACATAGCAACCACTTTTTCAAAAGAATATTTTTATTTGAGCTCATTGTGTAGCAAAGCATCAGACACTTTCTTTCTTCAAACTACTTTGAGAAGGAAAAATTATCAAATGAAAGGAAGGAAATGTTATGCATATCATCCCAGCTATTGAAAATAATGCTGATGGATTTTCCTCTTTCCCTCTTAATTTATTTAAACAACACCCCACTTCCATCAACAACCATGCCTGGGCTTCCTGAGTGCTTTTCTCCAGGGGATTTGAGGCTTTCTGGTCATATTCCCCGCTGGAGACTCTGAGAGGAGACTGTCGAGTCGGAGGAAGACCCAGAAAAAAGCAGCACCCACTCCCCAGTATGTGGATGAGATGTCAGAAGTCCACGGTGGGGCGGAGGGCTGGTTGGAGCCAAAGCAGGACTAGACCCAGGCTCTGACTCTGGACTCCCAGTACAGTGCTCTCCCTGTCTCTTCAGTTGGGGGACAGGGGGGACAACAACATTTCACCTGGGGGGGAGGGGGCTGGGCTTCAGTCCAGAGCTCCTGGTGCCCCCACTCTGCACCCCCCTTTCATGGCAATACCACATTCCAAGGTCTCCTGGAATGCATCAGGCTCTGAACTCGGCCCCCAGTGTCCGCATTTGGTCTCTGGGCCACATGATGGGGGAAGAGCCCTGGGCAGCTCCCACCTGTCGCCCGAGCTCTAGCCCCTCTGAAGCGGGACCTCCAGCTCATCCAGCCTCTCCCAGAGCAAGCGAGCAGGCAATGGCTTCAGAGGTCTCTCTCTTTGCCTTGGCTCCTCAGCCCACTTCCCCGGCAAGAAGCCGCTGGAAAAGAAAATAAAACAACAACAAAAAACCCTTTGATCTGCCACGGATGGCCTCATCCAACCCTGGGGGAAGGTGGAAATCACCCTATGTCATGACCTGCTGGCCTCCCTCCCATAGGGCCCAGGGCTCTTCCACAGACCCACCTAACCTGGGCCCCTGGGCCCCTGGGCCCCGTGAGAGAAAAGCGTCACAATGACATCTGTGGGGACCAAGTGGGGGAGGGGCGGGGGCAGGAAGAGGCCAGAGAGGGCCAAGCAACTATGCGGGAGAAGAGATGGCTATCGACCCAGCTGACCACACCACAACAGGTGGTCCCCATAGATTGTCTACTTGGTGGGGCATCAGGAAAGGGGGGGCGGTGAGAAGACCCTTTCTGTTCATCCCTGGAGAATCAGGCAAAAGCTTCATGGTGCAGTGGATGGAAGGCCTCCATCACAGAGGGACGAGGGAAAGAGCAGACGCGTGAGCCGTGCCTCTCCCATACCCCCACGGTCCAGCCTGGAGACTCTCTACAGCTCAGGGAACAGTCCTGTTCACTCTGGCGCCCCCTCCTCAAGCACCCCCTTCTGTCTCTTGGCCTGAAGGCAGGCTGGACGTCTCCAGAAGCGGATGTCCTAGGAGGAACCATGCACCAATGAGAGACACACGTTGGTGACCACTCGCTGGGATGATGGCGGGTGCGCTCCGGCAGTCGCTGGGAGGGCCCCCGGCTGCCCCCAGCAGTGGGCTACCCAGCACATCTTTTATTGACTCTTCTCCCCTCCCTGCCCACTTCCCTTTCTGGGGCCAACCTCATACATAAGTGATTTGCACCCAAATCTGTGCTCAGGGTCTGCCTTAAGAGCCACCCAGCTCAGACAAGGCAGCGAGGGATGCAGAGCCCCCGGGACGGACGCCCCTGGGGACACGTAATGAAGGGTGCTGTGCTCACACATGTGCCCATTCACCTAGCGGACAATTCCAGAGAGGCAAGAAGCTAGTGACCCGGTGGTCTTCGGGGGAGGGGCCTGGGTTAAGACTGAGAGTTTCCAGTGTTGTTGGAGTGGGGGGTGGGGTGGGAGGGATGGGGTGACTGGGTGATACACACTGGGGAGGGTAGGTGCTCTGGTAAGCGCTGTGAATTGTGCAAGACTGTTGAATCTCAGATCTGTACCTCTGAAACAAGTAATGCAATATATGTTAAGAAAAAAAAAAAGGAGAAGAAGAAGGTAGCGGGAGGGGAAGAATGAAGCGGGGAAAATCGGAGGGGTAGACGAACCATGAGAGATGATGGACTCTGAAAAACAAACTGAGGGTTCTAGAGGGGAGGGGGGCGGGGGGATGGGTTAGCCTGGTGATGGGTATTGAGGAGGGCACATTCTGCATGGAGCACTGGGTGTTATGCACAAACAATCAATCATGGAACACTACATCTAAAACTAATGATGTAATGTATGGGGATTAACATAAGAATTAAAAAAAAAAAAAGACTGAGAGTTTCCACGGAATATACCTTTGTTCCAGTTGTTACTCTCTTAATATGTTGACTCTGATGATTTTCCCCTGTCTTTCACCAGTAAAACATGACTATCTTCAAAGAGCTTCCGAGAGCTCCTGGAAAATCAGATCAATGAACTAGGGAGAGGGAGAAAACCCCGGGATTGATAATCACCCTCCTTTCCTGAGACCCTCTCACTTCCTTCCCACCCCTTCACGGCCTTGACCTCTCTCTTAGCCTGGGAATAGGAGGACAGGCCCCCATTCCGGCAAAGGTTTGGCAGCAGCCGTGGAACAAGGGGTTAAGGGCTGGAAGGGCACAAAGGGCCAAGTGAGAGACCTCTGAGACCCCTGGATCCTGATATCCTCCCTACTCTGGCTGTTGAGACACAGGCTGGCTCCAGTAGGCAAGGCCCCAGTGCCCCCCAGAGGAGCACAGCCGGAAAACAGACCATCTAAGGCTTGAGTGGGCTGGCGGCTCACACCGCCTGGCTTTGCATTTCTACACTTGTGCTTACCAGCTGTGTGACCTCGGGCTAGTGACTTAACCTCTCTGTGCCCCAGTTTCCTCGGCCATAAAATGGGGACAATCATAATACTGAATTAGAAAGTGTTATGGGCTAAACTGTGCTCCCCCCAAATTCATGGGTTGAAGCCCTAACCCCCAGTACCTTAGAATGTGATTGTATTTGGAGATAGGGTCTTTAAAATGGTAATGAAGTTACCATGAGACCGGTGGGGTGGGTCTTAATCCAATCTGACCAGAGCCGGGACACTAAGAGATCTGGTCACCCGGGAGGCATTGGGGAGGCGCACTCGCAGAGGAAAGGCCACGTGAGGACACAGGAAGGCAGCCGTCGGAAAGCCAGGGAGAGAGACCTCAGAACGAACCCAACCAGCTAACTAACACCTTGGTCATGAACTTCTAGCCTCCCAAACGGAGAAAATAAATTTGACATGAATCAATTGATTTAATCCTCACAACAGCTCAATAAATTAGGTGTTATTTTTAGTCCCATTTTAAGGGTGAGACGATGAGGCACAGGGGGGCTGAGTAATTTGCCCAAGGCTGTGGAGTTAGTAAGGGGTAGAGCTGGGACTGTAAACCATGATTTTATTGGATGAGATCAGACCTGATCGCCTGATCAGTGAGGAGCGCCTGGCACACTGCAAGCGATCGATACACGTTAGCTGTGCTCATTATCCAAAACAACCTGAAAAAGACTGGCCTGCGGAGGAGAAAATGAAGAGAGGTGCCTCCTGATCACCTGCCAGCTACCCAGGCCTGTGCCCGCAGTCTGGGGGGTGGGGGGAGGTGGCCCCTGCCCTCTGGGGCTTGCACTAGAGTGGGGGAGGCAGACATTAAAGAATGACAGGGACAAAGTCAACAATGGCCCGATCCGATCCGAGGCAACAGGAAGAGAATTTGGCCCATGCAGGAGTCAAGGAGGGCTTTCGGAGGAGGTGTTGCAGGGGCTGGGTTCCAAAGGATGAAGAGGAGTCTGGTAGCTAAAGAGGGAGGAAAAGGCATCACAGGGAGGGGGCAGTGCATGCAGAGGGGTCCTGTTGCAAGTGGGGGCGACAGAAGGAAGCAAGGAGGCAGGTGGGCTGGAGCAGAGAGGCAGGCTTGGGGTGGGGGGGGGCAGGGGCTGTGAGAAAGCCTTTGAACACAATTAAGAATCCACTGAAGGGTTACAAGCAAGGTGGCCAATGTGATCACATTGCACAACAGATGTTTTTCCTAACAAAGTGTGGAAGTCGAGCTTCCGTAAATTGAGTTTTATTTTTAAGGCAGTAGGGAGCAATGGGAATCCGAGAACCAATCTGTCTGGAAATTGAATGAGGGCCCCCTGATCCAGCTGGCACTTTCATAGATCCGGGCTGCCTCGAGTGGGGTGCACCTGTTAGGTAAAAATCCTGGAGGAGGAGCACCTGGCCGGCTCAGTTGGTAGAACGTTTGACTCCTGATCTCAGGGTCGTAAGTTCGAGCCCCTTGTTGGACGTAGAGTTTACCTAAAAAAAAACCCAAAACCTGGTCTGGTGGGTGGGGGGACAGTGGGGCAGTGTCTCTGATTGCCATGGGAACACTTGATACCGTAAATGTGGCCACGTCCTGAGGCGACCACAACCTTCCAGGCTTCCCTTCCCCGGCGTCTCCCCATCTCCCCTTCTCCAAGCTTCAACTTGTGCTTGACTCCATGAGGAGGCCCGTGCTGCCCCTGCTCCCAGACATAAGTGGCTTTCCTGAGCTTTCCATGGCACCCAAGGCTCCCTGCTGGGTTTGTTCCTGTCATATCTTTGGAGCCCCCACAGACGAGGGGCATACGGATAGAGGCCTCAGTGCATAGCAAGGAATGGTGTGATCACAAAGATGCTGGGACGAAGAATCCCCTCATTCACTCATTCATTCAGCATGTACATAAGCATTGATTCAACCCCAGGCAACGAGCTACACCCTGTGGGGTCTCCGCCTTTATTCCATGGATGGAAACAGACAATAGAATATCTATAATAATTCTAGCATTCACTGAATCCTTTTGAAGTGTCACATTCAATCCTCAGAGATACATTTGTGTATTTTAATCTTCATAAAATTCTGGAAGGTGAAATGGTGGCACAGAAAAGTTAAGTAATTTGTCAAAGGCCAAACAAAGGCCATGGTACGTGACTGAATCAGGATTTGAACCCAGGCCCTTATGTTCAGAAGCTGGACCCCCAACCTCTGATTGCATGTTGTCTCCTCTGCCTTCACTGCATGGGGGCCAGGCTGCGTATCTGAACCCTCAACCGCATCAGCGGAACCCCCAAACCCTCTGGGGCTCCTCTGGGATGGGCTCTGGAGCCCAGAGCTGTCTGCTCAGGCCCCCTAAGCCCCCTCCTCAAGCAGAGAGGCCCAGACGTTGCCCCTGGGGAGAAGAGCCCAACTTGCCAAAGTCACAGCGACTTCTGGCGCGTAACAGAACCCAGGATAAATAGCAAGCACGGACGATTCGTCTCAATAGGCTATTCTTAACGTAGGAGAACATGGAAAAGACAGACAAGACTCCAGAAAGGTGGGTTGGAAGAACGTCGCTGGCGCCTTTCATTCAGTCATTTCAAATCGTTATTTCTAGAAAACATCCTACCTGCAACTGGTTACAATTCACATATGTCCATGTTCCTTGAATCCAGACCGGACACCCCACCTGTCCGGACAGCAGCATCTGACAGGTGCTTAGCTGCGGACTAAGTGTGCTTTAATGCAAACATTTACCTCCTCTCTGCTCCTCGCTGGGCTAGAAGGTGGCTATAAATCCCCACCTTATTGCTCAGAAAACGCAAATGTACCAAGACCGATTTACCAATCACCTGCCAGGGGTATAGACATAGGAACCTGGGCCAATTCTTTGACCTCTTGGGTGTAAAATGGGGCAATCCTAGTACCCACTTATTATGGGTTGGATGGTGTACCCCCAAAAAGATACGTGGAAGTCCTAACCCCTGGTACCTGCAAATGTGTCCCTATTCGGAAATGGGGTCTTTCCACATATAATCAAGTTAGGATGAGGTCTTTCGGCCCTAATCCAGTAGGACTGGTGTCCTCATAAGGAGAGCAAAGACGGACACAGGGGAACACCATGTGATGAAAGGAGCAGACACTAGGTCCTGTCCATGAGCCAAGGGACACCAAGGATTGCCAACAGCCACCAGAAGCTAAGGAGGAACAAGGAAGGACCCCCTCATAGAGCCCTGCCAATACCTTAATTCCAGGCTTTTAGTCTCCCGAACTGGGAGCAAAGACATGCCTGTTGCTTCCAGCTCCCAACTGTGGCCCCTTGTCACAGCAGCCCTGGGAAACCAGCCACCTCTAGGGCTTTCGAGCTGCTCCGGCCCTACTCCAAGCGTTTCAGGTGGCAGAGGCTGCCAAGTGAGGTCAGGGGGCAGGAGTGGATGAGGGGTGTTTGAGGGGCCCCGCGATGCCCATCTCCCGGGCCTCAGTGGCCTGCACGCCCGCCAGTGCTTCTCAGAGAGGCAGGAGACAGCCTACCTCCCTAGCATCTTGGTGGCAGCTTTGGCAGAAGCTCACTCTCCTCAGCCCCAGGTGCAGGCATCCACTATGCCCGGGGGGGCCCCCCTCAAAATCCTGTCTGGAGGAACCACTCTCTTCCTAACCAAAGACCCTTCCACTCCGGTGTCCAGCCCACCGGCTATTCCTTTAAGGGGGACAGTTAATCCCCATTATTCTGGAGGTGTTTATGTTTTGGCTGGAGAAGTGCTTCATTCCCCTACAGGCTAAAAGCCTCAGCAGAGGAGCGCCCGGGCCTGCTCTGCTGGCGGGGGCCTGAAATGTCAGGCACCAGGTGGCGGGGGTGGGGGGGGTGCTCATCCCCCAGGAGGCTGAGGCGCACTGCCAGAGGGAGCAGACCTGCCAGGGAGAGCGCTGCCAGACAGGCAGCAACATGGGAGGGGGTGCTCCGCAGCACCCCGAGCCCCGCACCCATGTGGTAATTAGACTCCAAAAGACAGGCCCGGATCCAAGGGCCAGAGCTTCAAATTCTTCTCCCATTTCCAATGGAAGCCATGTTAGTTCAACAGGAGAGCAGAGGCTGAGGCCATGGCGGGGGCGGGGCGGGTGGCCTGGAGTACCAGGCCACATCCAAGAGGTAAGAGTTACAGGCCGGGGTGCTAGGCCCACTTCTAGCCTCTCCTCGGGTGCTGATGCTTTGCAAAGGCATCTCTTCCTTCTTACTCAAGTGGCAGACAAGAGATATGCAAACATGTTGACACCTACTAAGCACCAGGGCTTGACTAGCCTTACGGCTTCCCGTACGCTCCCCATTTTGCAGACAAGAAAACTGAGGCTCAGAAAAATGAACGAGCACTAAGTGGAAGGGTCAGGATTCCAACCTGGGTCTGACCATCTTCCTGCCGGCAGAAAATCAGGGCTGGAGGCCCTCCTTCTTGTTCCCTGCCCAATCCCACAAGGAGCAAAAGGGCCAGCATGGAGCTGCACAGATGGAACAGGAACCACAGGTAACTCTGTATGTCATGGGGGGGGGGGGGCACGCTCCAAAGCTTAAGAACTCCAAAGTAACTCCCAAAGCAGTTGGGGGGGGCAGCAAATGCCCACAGATTTGACTGTGAATACCTACAACTATGGTTTCTCTCACCTCATGCCCCTACCCTTCTCCCTCAGCATCCAGATAGGTCCTGCAGTCTCCCTTCCATGCCATTAGCAATGGGAGGAGGAGATATCAGAGGTAGGTTCTGGAAGATCCTGGAAGTTCACAGGGCAGTAAATTTCAGTAAGCCAAAGGAGGCCATGGGAGCGCTGGGCTGAATGAAGGTCAACGGCCCAGCTTAGAAGTGACCTTGCTGTGTCCTCACTTGTAAGTCCCTTGGCTCCTCTGTGTGCAAGCTCCCTCCAGTGTATTATGGACACTATACGATCTGCCCTGTGATCACTTCCATGTACAGTCTGAAATCTATAAAGAGCAAAGCATACCATGGATTCTTAGGGAACGGAAGTGTCCATGTTTTATGGGCTGACTACATACTAGGTCTATGCTAGAAGCTTTAAATGCATCATCTCAATTAATCCTCAAAGTACTCTCTTTGGGAAATGTAAATGCAGAGTTAGTGCTCAGCAAATCTTCATGCACTTCCTGGCATTCCCAGCCTCCCTCGCAGCTGGCTGGGGGCCACGTGACAGTTCTGACCAATGCACTGGAGCTGGTGTGATGGGGGTCACCTTCTGGCTGAGGCAGCTGGGTGTCAGAGTGCCTTTCCCACCTCTCTCTGCCCCTCGGCTGTAACTAGGGATGCCATATATTCCAGAAGGTGCAGCCACGGAGACGGTGAAGTCACCATCCGCCTGGGTCCCTGAGTAACCCTGTGGAGCAGAGATCCACCCCAGACCAGTCGTGTGAGCAGGAATTACACTCGCGGTGTGAAGCCACTGGGAGTCTGGAGTCCTCTGCGGTGGCAGCTGATACTTAGCTGAACGCTGTCATTGCTACATTGTGGCTATTCTTCTGCTTTTCACAGATAGGGAAACCAAGGCCATAAAGCCAGTGGGTGGCAAAAACAGTGTTCAAATTCATCTCTGACTCCGACATGCATCCTCTTCCGCTAACAACCTGTTGTTGCTCAGTAAGGTCATTTCGCTCCTGGAAGGAGCCTTGGCCCCCAAAACTCCTCCCCCTCAGTGTCCCTCGGATGGCTGAGAAATCGATGCAGGAGAAAAGAAGGAGTCTCTTCAGGCACTGAGCCTGGAAGCCGAGCAAAAGCAGGGAGGACAGGGCCTGACGGAATCTCAAAGCTATCATTCCTGGGGCTTTGGGGCTCACAGGAGGTTCTGTCTGATATAATACATGAGGAGGAAATATCACACAGGGGTTTAGAGCCCCGGATGGGCAAACAGATTGACCTAGGTTCAAATCCCAGTACAACCACTTTCTTGCTTGATTTTTTGGAGCCTCACTTTAACATCTGTAAAATGGGGACAAGATCTGAACCAGCCTGGTGGGTGCAGATGGGATGAAGCGCTATCTAGATGCTGGTCGATGGTGAGCATGCCCACAACGTGACCCACCACGAAGATCATCCCTGGGAGGGCTCAGGGCACCAGCCTTGCTGGAGGGGGTGAGGCAGAGGGGCAGCGGGAGGAGGCTGCCCCCAGCTGGGGGCCCATAAAGCCCAGAACACACACTGGCCTGGCCCATGTGTCCGCAGCAGACCAAGGGGCAGAAGACAAAGAGGGAAGCAGGGCCGGTCCAATGTAATGCAACAGAGCAGAGAAGTCAGGTTATTTATTTTAAAGTCACAAGTGTTTTCTAGCAAGACAGCCTTTTATTTGGGTGACTCTGGGAATTGTTTATCAGCTTAAACTCATTATCTGCACATATGGTCTTCATACTATGGTTCAGGGCGGGAAACAAAGGATGGAAGGGAGAGGATGGGCAAACACTAGGGGAGGAAATATCATCCCTCAAGTGCCAGAAGCCGGGATATTTTCAGTGACGTCACACTGGGCTTCCTGCCATGGGGATGGGGCTATCATGCGAATACTCACAAGGTTTTAACTCGGGCGTCCCTCAGTGAGGGAGGGAAAGGAAGGGGGAAAAAAGCAATTTATTTTATTCACTCGTGTCTTCCATTCTCAAAGCAGACTCTTCCCCGCCCTCACACACACACACACACACACACACACACACACGCGCGCGCCAAGCCCCAGTATATCAGAGCTGGAAAGAATCAAAATTGACCCCTCCCATTTCACGTAATGACCGTGATGAGAGAGAACATTTGCTGAGCATCTACCGCATGCAGGGCACTGTCCTAAGTGTTCCACATGTTCTATCTCATTGACAATTCACAAAAAATCTGATGAGGTATGATTCGTCCCGTTTTGCAGATCAGGAAACTGAGGCACGAGAGGCTGAATGGCCTAAGGTCACACAGCCAATCTGTAGGAGAATACCGACATTCAAACCCGGGGAAGCCTAACCACCACACAATATTGCTGCTAAAGAAACAGCAAAACAGGCTCAGAGAGGGGCAGTGACTCCCTGAGGTCACAAAGCTCCATTTGCAAGAGAATCAGGGCTCAAACACAAGTCTCCTTACTCAGGGTTCAGGGACCTTCCCACACCCCCTGTTGCCTCTCGGTCCACGCATGCGCGCACAGGACCAGTGAACATGCTTATGCTCATCTCCAAGTTGCTCAATTCGTTAATTAAAACAGCAGTCTTGGGTGCAGACAACGGACAAGGTTTGGACCTTAAGATAATCAGTGCTGACATGAAAGACCTACTTTGCTAGCTGCAAACACTGGGGCTCATCATCTCACCCTTTCTTTTCAAAAAGAGTTTCCTTCTCTGCACACACACCCATCCCCCCCACCCTACCACCCCCCGCTGCGGGATCCAAGTGCTGATTCAGGTCCAAGGTGCCAGCCCGTGCAGCAGGAGGAATCCAAGCTGCCAGGTTTGCTCCATGGCATCAGGTTGCAGAAATACCCGATCAACCCATCATCTGCTCCGGGGGACCAAAGTGCTGGTTTCCAAGGCCCCCCTCCCTCTGCGGTGTACCAGCTGAGCACGAACAAATGTTCCTGATTTTCCTTCTCTCCACTGATGAAATAGGCCAGAAGAGCAGCCCTCTGGAAAGAGGGGTCCCTCAGAGGGGCGGCCCAGCCACCAACATGTGCTCTCCTCAGGGAAGGGGAGTGAGGGCTAGACACGCAAGCACTGGTCACCGACATTACCTTCTCTGTCCAAAACAGCGGTCCGATGGGGGACAGAAACCTGGCTCATTTTGTTGTGCAGGGGTGGGGCAGGGTGGGGCAAGACAGCGGGAGAGGTGCTCTCCACTGGACTCAAGGCAGAGCAAGGGCTGCCTGCTTCCCTAAGAGGTTATACCCTCCTGCCTTTAAGCTGCAAGCCCAGCCAGATCTCCTGGGCCAACACGTTCAGTTTACAGACTGGGGAAGCAGATTCAAGGCCGAAAGTGACTCGCCCAAAACCGCACTGCTGATCTGTAGGAGATCTACAGAAAATCTACAGAAAAGGTAGATTTCAAAGCAGCCCCCAAACCTTGCTGTTTCTTCCCCTCCTTAACCCCTCCCACAAATCCCTGCCATAATTCCTTGCCTCAACACCCCTTCCCCTCCTGTCTCGCCCAGCACCCTGTGTTCCAGCCCACCCCCACACCACTAAAACCTCATCCAGTAACTTGGTAGCTCTTTCTAGGCTGACGTGGAATTTTTTAAAGGAGGAGGGAATACTTCGTAGATGACCCAAAGTATCCTAACTCTAACTCCAGAGGAACTTCTGCTTCTGGAAAGTGCCCCGGTAGACTGCCATTTCAGCCCTGGGGTTGGGTAAAGATGTCCTGAGGGCCAGTGTTGGAATGGATTTAGGGACAGGGAGATAAGGAGACTGAATTTCCAAGACTTGAAATTTTGCTGAATCAGAGATCTTGGAGTTTACACCGGGTCCACACGTGATATGCTACCCAAACGCAAGCACCAGCGGCCCTGGGGTCTCAGTTCCCTCCTCTCCTTAGGGCAGGTGGGGTGGGCCGTGGATGGGGGACAGAAAGAAGGGGTACACAGGAGCTGCCGGCCCTCAGGGGACCCGTGCTCACACCCAGGTCCCAGGGGCAGGGCTGTGCCTGGCAGGCTTTCCCCTGCAGAGAAATAAGAGCCACTAAAAACAAAACACGACCCAAAACTCCTTTTGTTTTCGGGCCCCGTGGAATGTCTTGAAGACATATCCAGAGACATCCATCGGGCCTCTCCACCCTTTCCTCTGTCTCCTCCCCCCACCCCTTCTGTTCAAAATAAAAATCATGCTGATCTTTCTTTATGGCACCTCGGCCCTACAGCATTTTGGTAACATCCAGCAAAAACGTGGTGGGCTGTATGGAAAGCCAGAGCCTCAACTAACTCTCTTTCTGGGACTGCCCCCATTTCCATCACCTTTGCAGGGGACTCTGGGGACACGGGAGGGGGAGGGGCTGTCCAGTGAGCACACATTGCTAGCCAAGAGACACATGAAAACTTCCCACGGCCACTATAAGGCCACTGCCCAGTCTTTGATTTGCTCATTTGTCCTCTCTTGGGGTGCAGGGAGGAGGGAGGGAATTAAAGAGAAAGAGGACGCACTTCAGTCCGCGTTCAATGTCGAGCAGCCCCTAACAGGACAAAGCTAAGGCTCTTCAGAGATGCCCGCAGCAGTCCTGCTTCCCAAGGCCGCGACACAGATACACAGGATCCACTCACGGGGGCCCTGAGGTCAGAAAACGGGACACACCACAGGTGTCCACTAACAGCTGTGAAATGACCTGATGAACGTGGCCTGTAGACCCAAACCCAAGAGTGGAGGGACCCTTGTCCCCGTCTGAGAAATCCACCACTTCAGCACGGACTGCTGAAATCCTTAAGGGGCCCTCATGACCCGGGTCCTGTGCCTGCCAGCTTACTGTGCCCAGAGAGAGGATGGATAAGAGGGGTACCCCCAAACCGTCATCCAGCCCACACCATCTGGCCACATCCAGGAAACAAAGGTACAACTTTTACAAGAAGGGTGCATTCAGCAATTTGGGCTGCAGACCCCAAAGAAACCTCGACAAGTTGATCCTCTCATCCCCTTTCTCTACACCAATTCGCTATTAAAGTTTCTCTCGTTGTTGTTTTTCTGGGGGTGAATTTTTTATTCACCCATGCACCTTGCCTGTTCCCCAAGAAAAGCCACCTCCTGACTACCAAGCTTTCCTGCACACGGTGCACCCCAGCTTCACGCTCGGACCTCTCCCCCGCCGTCGGACGGGGCCGGGGGGTGCTCCTCCGCGTGGGAGCCCCGCGCGTGTTGGAGGGTCTGTGGTTGTAGGTCCTGGATTTCGGTGCAATGGTCTCGCAGGAACCAGGACTCGCCTTCCTGTGGGTGAAAGGGCCGGGGAAGGGCTCCCCCTGGCGGGGGCCAACTCACCTCAATCTAGCGGGGATCCAAAGCTGGCGCGAGCCCACCCGAGCCAAGCAACCCTCCCAGAGGACTCCTATTATACACCCTAAATCTGGACGTGCCAGAGAGGCTCGGATCCACCGAGCACCCACGGAGTCTCCGCTTCGCTTCCCCAAACCGCGCACACCGCGTACGGGATAAGGGGGACCCGGGAGGAAAGCGTGGCGCCCCTGCCCCACCCGCCCCGCCCGGCTGCTGGGACCCCAAAGGCGGCCCGCCCTCGGTGCCCTGGCTGGGCCCAACAATCCTGCCGGCCCGGATCCTCGCTCCTAATCCCTAGTCCCTACCTGACCTCCTACAGAGTGGCCTGGTGCGCACCCCCGCCCTCGGGGCGCAGCCCCCGCTGAGACCCCAACCTTGTTAACCACACCTGCTACCCCCCGCCATCCTCCCGACGCCCCCCACTCACCCATCCAGAGCGCCCAGCGCCGACTGGGACTGCACCTGTCTGGGGGGGGGGGGGGGAGCTTCTAGCCCGCGGATTCGGAGCAGGGATCCGGGGCGGGGATCGGGGCGAGCACTTCTCCCCTGCCCCCTCCCCAGGCTAGTTTAAGTAGAACTTGGTTTCTGGGCTTCCCCGGGACCGTTCTGGGATCCCTCCCCCGTTCCATCCCCACCCCCGACCGTGCCCAACAGTCGCCGGGGGGGGGGTGGGGGGAGCGCGCCAGGGGTCTCCAAGTCCCCGGGGACGCAGCCGCGGGGCGCACGGAGGGCGCGGAGGTGCGGACCCCCCTACCTTCCAGCAGCAGCAGCCGGACCCCGCGCCAACTCCCGCCGGCGGCCGCGGGGGAAACTTTCCCCGGGCGGAGAGGCGCGCTCGCAACTTGCTCGGCGCCGGCTGCCTTCCCGGTGGCGGCGGCGGCGGCGGCGTGTCCGCGGACCGGCTGGCGCGAGGCTGCGGCGGCGCTGGCTCGGGGCTCGGGGCCGGGGCTCGGGCGGCCTCGCGCGGCTCCGCTGTGGATCGCTTGGCGCTGCGTCCGCCCCGCAGCCTGGAGCCCCCGAGACGCCGGCGGCAGCTGCAGCCGCGCGCCCGCCCGCCCGCCGGCCCCACCTCCCAGCCACCGCTCCGTCCCTCCCTCTCCCCCGCGCTCCCTCCCCTCCCCAAACCTCCTCCCCGCCAGGCTCCAGTCGCCGCCGCCACCGCTGTCGTGGCGGCCGCCGAGAAGGCACGTCTCCTCCGGCGGGCTGCCCCTCGCCTCCTCCCTGCCTCGGGCTCGGCCTGCGGTGCGGCATCCAGGCCTCGCTGCGGGGCCCTGGGGCCACCCTCTGCCCTGCTCCCGTCCTTCACCCCCTGCCCGCCTTCCCGCCCTGCTGCCCGGGCCCTCGCTTCGTCTGAATTCGGGAGATCCGCTGGGGAAGTGGGGAGAGTGGCATGCTAGACCCGGAGTATTTATTCCGGGGAAACTTTCACGCTGGCCCCCCATAACCGACTGCAGGGTTGGAGGGCGGATGACCGTCCATCCGGACCCCGCGGCTTCTCCTGGGCCTCCTGCTGCCCTGGGAGTACCTGTTGAAAGCCGGAGGGATTCACCCTGCCCAGGGCTGCTTCGGCGGGCTGCGGATAATAGAGGCCGAGGACGCCGGTGAGGAGGGGGCGGGGCTGACCCCAGACCTGATGCAAATGAGTTGATTGCGAGAGGCCCGCGCTGTGTCTCCAATCTCAGGACCTATCTTTTCATTTGTTCCGCTGCCACAGCCACACACCCCCTCCCCAGCCCCTGACACAGGACTTCACTGAGACACTTAACCTCTGAACTTCCTGCTGCAGACGAAATGAGCAAGCAAGCAGATCGAAGGGGACAGCCCAAGTGAAAGTGCTTGGTAACCCCCCAGATGAGAGGGGTTCTGGATGCCCACTCCTCGTCCCTAGGGAGCTCTTTTTTGGGGCCCCTGCTCTGAAGCTTCCCCGGGGCAATGCCTGATGGCCCTGGAGATTCACGCAGGCCGGAGCTCTGCAAGGGGCCCCTTGGTCAGCTGATTCTCACTAAAGAGTGAGTGACTGATAGGCTTTGAACCTATTCCAGTCTTGGGTATAAGGGATGGTAATATCGGGCCCCAGGGCAGTTTCCAGGGGCAGGAAATCGCTGCCTTTCCTTACCCACATTCCAGGAAAAGGATACACCCCTCTAAGGACTTTGAGGATGTCTGGTCCTTTCAACCCATTCACTGAGTCCTAGGGTAAATTGAGAATGGGTAAATTGAAGAGGTGTGACTGGGGGAAATAAACGTGGTCCGCCTTTCAAATGGACCCCGAGTGAGCAATGCTTAACTCAAGGGAAGAAAATCTCTGATAACGCAATTTCTGTAAAACAAGGACAAGCAAAACGCTAAACGGATTCAGCCTCCAGGGTCACCCCTTCCGCTGCCAAAACAGAGTTGGGGGAGGCTGACCCTTTGCGCTGAAAAACCCCACAGGCTCTGCGTTTATGGAATGCTGTTGGAAGAGGCAGTCTGTGTGGGCCTCCTTGGACGGAGGCGCCACATAAATTTAAAGAGGGAAAAGGTTCAGCCTCTAGTGAGGGTGCTGGGGCCTGGGAGGTGGAGGCCAGAGACAGCAGGAGCAATAGATGGAGTTTCTGAGGGTCTAGGGGATTGGCAGAGGCCGGCAGGGGGAGTGGGGGAGGGAAGCACCGGGAGGGGAAGGCAGAGCAGGCCAGTTCGACCACTAAGCCGCCCAGCTGGGAGGTCAGCCCCAGCTCCAAGTCAGAGTTTCCCAGACCTCAGCCGTTCTCCTGCTTCCGTCAAGAATCCGTGCACCAGATAAGGCTGTTTGCTTAATAGCTTTCTTTAAATCAACTCTTGTTTTGTTATTTTTTTTACTTGTTTTTACAAAGAAATGTTATATCATTCCCATAAATGGAAAACCAGCATCACATTACTATAAACAGAAGGTCCCATAAAAATAAATACAATGAAAATAAAAGTGTTATTAAATTCTAACAATGTATATTTAACCACAATAAAAAAAAATTTTCCAGCAAAATACAGCTGCCTAAGGAAGGTGCTGAGCCCAAGGCCCCACTCTCTTGTAAAGGGAGATTAACAAGGGCTAGAAAGGTGTTAAAGACACATTAGCAACAAACTGAGACTCCAAGTTGTGATCAAAAGGGTTGAAAGAGAACAGAAAGGGACGCCCCCACCTCCAGCTCCGCAGGCCAGGCCGCCAGGCCGGCAGGGAGACTGAAGGCCCATGGAATCTCCTTGAAGACCTCTGATGCCCCAGGAAAGGCAATTCTAAGTACTTGTTGGCCAAAGTTAAGGACCCCAAGAGCTTAGTCCTGGGTAGGAGAAGGTGATCCTGGTGGCAGAAAGCGGGCCTCCTCCTCACAGGGTGACCCTGGGGCAGTCGCTCCTTTCTCTGGACTCAGTGTCTCCACCATATGCAGGAGGCTTGGACAAATGGTCTCTGGAATCCCATTTACTATTCTTCGATAAAAGCAAGAAAGGCACCGGGTCATGGCTTATCAGGAAATTGAGAAAGAGAGGGTTTCACCCGGGAGGGGGGGAGGGGAAGGGGAGGCTTGGAAAGGGAGAGAACATTGAGGGGGGCACCGAGGAGGGTCAGCACTCCTCAGGAGGGAGGGAACGGGGTGTTAGGGCCACTGTTGACCAACTGCAGTCTAGGTCGTCCGAAATCCAGAGGTGGCCCAGCCCAGAAGATTCCAGATTCCCCATTTACCCATCCTGGAAGGAGCCTTGTAGAGAATCCACTGTAATCCAACCACTTCATTTTATAGAGGGGAAACTGAGAAAGCAGCATGGACTAGATCCTAGTCATGGTTGGAGAGCTGGGCATCAAACTGAGGCCCTTTCGACTTCTCCTGTGTTTGGGGTTCTAGTAGAAACAGTTCTTTTGAAAATACTCACCTCTCCTCCAAGGGGCTCTTAGACTTCACTTTTCTCTGACAGCTGGAAAAAAACGATGAAATGGTCTGAAAACCCCAAACTCACTGGAGTGTGGCCAGTGTTGGGCAGCCCATGTCACTGGACAAAGGACACCGGAAGTGAGCATCCACACGCTGGCACCATGGGGACCCTAACGCAGAGCAAAGAGCCCCAAACCAGGGGTCCACGGGCCCAGGTTCCAGTCCTGGCTATCTTGACAATTCCTTCCTTTCTTAGGCCTCCGTGTTCCCATCTGTAAAGTGACACATTTGGGTGCTATCCGTGGGTCTCGAGTTGGGCCAGCAGTCCCGTCCCCAGGTGCCTAAGGACTGGGGGACAGAGGGCGAGGCGCCCTTGCAGCTTTCCTTTTTCTCTGTTTTGTACGACGGTGTCTTACATGAGAAAGTGTGTCCTTCACTTATAAAGAATTTGAAGTCACTAGAAGTGATGACCTTTTCTTGCTCCTAACCTTTGTAAATTTAGGGCTGATTAGACAGGGACCCTGCCTTGTTCATGTCTGGGTCTCTAGGACTTTCTAGAGTCTGCACTCAGAGGAACATTGGATGCCACCTGCTAACTGTGCCCCCTTGGGCCAGCCACTTACACTCTCTGAGCCTCAGCTGACGTAGGTTTAAATGGGAACTGGAACCACACCTCTGGCACTGGGTGGCTGTGAGCTTCTCAGGGAAAGCTCTCAGCCCAGCCCCTGGCACATAGTAAGTGCTCAGCAAAGGGCAAACTCATGTGTGAATGGACGAATGGAGGATGCTAGAAGGGCCAGGTCCTTTCCCCAGGAGGTGTCTTGACCTTACAACCTAGCTTTTCCAAGGCAGCTTGCATATTAAATATTTAATCATTGCCTCCCTGGTTTTTTTTTTTTTTCCTAAATTGTTTCTTTTTATGTGTAATTTGCAATCATTTCCCCCAAAGTGACAGTTCATTAAATGTACAACTGAGTGTGATTGAATCTGTTTATTTTTGTGATGATTTTCATAGAATAAATTTGAAAATCCTAGGAACATCCTTTGGCAGTTTGAAGACTGTAGGGCCTGGACAAGTTTCAGGGACCCTCCTGCTTTCCCTCTTGGTATCCCTCCACCCAGCTGCCCACAGGCCATGGCCAGCCTCTCTGAGTGTCCTCAGCACCAGGGCCAAGGGCTTGCCTGCCAAGGTCCTCCTTCAGCTCCAGGAATGCTGCTGGCTGGGAGCTGGAAGAAAGGGGTGGTGCTCCCACCCTCCCCCACAGCCTCTGTAGGAAAAGAGGTAGATTCTGGATGGCTATCCTGGGAGGGGCCCTGGGGTAGAGTTTCCTGGGTGCTTTGTAGAGGCTTTCCGGAAAGCAGCTCCCTGGAATAGATCCTACGAGATAGGGAGACTGTTGGACCATCATCATCCGCCTTCATTGTTTTAATTAACTGCTAGTAATAATACAATACTAATAACTGCCATCAGGGAGTGCTTTCTAGGGTAGAAGCTCAGGTTGTAAGGGCAGATAAACCCAAGTCCAAAGCCTGGTTCCTTTATTCATCAGCTCTGTGGCTTCGGGCAAGGCACTTTGCCTCTCTGTGCTTTAGACTCTTAATCTTTAACATAAGGAACGCGTACCATGCCAGGCGCTGTGATGAGACCTTTAGAACACAGGCTCACTTGAGCCTTCTAACAACTCCATTAGGTAGGGGTGACTAGGGATCCTATTTACAGAGACAGAACTCAGAGACCCACCCAAGTTCATCTAGCAATAAAGAAAGCAAGTTCAAACCTTTCTCTTTTCACTTTCGTGAGAGCAGGAGAGAGCAGTGGGCAGGGGGAGGTTAAAAGACTTGGGGCCACCCTGGCATTGAACTTTCCAGCTGTTGGCCTTGGCCAAGTGACCTGACTCCTCTGAGCCTCTCTCTTCTTCCTCTTCACAAATGGGATGAGAGCACCTACCCAAGGAGGCGGTTGTGAACATCAAAGGAAAAGACATCTGCAAAGGGGCTTTGATAAACAGAAAGCACGTAACAAATGTAGCTTCTTCGTCTTTTTTTTTTTTCTTAATCACCTTTATCATCCATGTAGAATGCTGAGATGACAAGTTTGGAACTAGGGTCCCCCGGGTACAAGTCAGTCATGCAATAAATATTCATGAAGGTACCATATTTGTGAACTCGCTCCACACCTGGACACCCAAGCCGGAGTCAGAAGAAGGAATGTGTGTGGTCCCTGTCCTTAACTGGATGATGGATGGGGGAAACAGTCAATACGACTGGCAGATTTTTAAATTTAAGACTCCTCTTATGCAACAGTTCTCCCATTTTACAGATGAAAATGCTGAGGTTAAACTGGGGTTGGGCTGGGGCCACTTATCCAAGATCTGCCAGCAACTTGACTTTGGAGTTTAGGGGATTTGAGTCCTGCTTCCCAAATCAGCTTTCTTCTGACCAAATGTCTTGCCTCATTTTCTGCGCTCCAAGCTTCAGTTGCTCGAGGATACCTTCTCCCCCTCCGTGAGATCTGAGTGCCTGCATCTCTCTTCCCCAACCCAGAGCCTGTTGTGTACATCTTTCTGCGTTCCCATGCCAACAACTCCCAAAGAGGAGGAACGGGAAGGCAAATTACATCCAGGAGTTGCCCTAGAAGACCCTAGAGGTGGGTCCATGGCCAAGGGCTCATCTGCCCGTGAGCAGTGGACACCTCGTCTAGGGTTGTTAAATCCAGCCAAGGAAGTAAAAGTGGAACTAAGATCAGCTTCTTTGCAGTGCTGGAATGTCGCGGCTCTTGGACTCTGGGACAGAGGAGCCCTGGGCTGAAATCTCAGCCCGCTGAGACAGACCCTGGGCAAGTCACTTAGCCTCGTTGAGGCTCAGGTTCGGCCTCTGCAAAATGGAGATAGTATCAGCCTCTAGGGGAGTGGGAAGGTTGATCGAGCTAACACATGGAAAGTGCTCACAGAGGGCACAAGGCAAATCTGGAAGACTGTTGTACCTATTTTCCTTGCAGACCAAGTGTCATGGGTACATGAAGTTTTGAGAGCCTACAGTGTGCTTTGGGGGAGACAATGCTACAAAGACCACCAGCCAAGAACTTTTCTGAGCTCTTACTAAATCCCCAGCACTTTGCTCGCCACTATACCTGTATTAATTCCTCCCAACAATCCTAGGAAGAAGTGCCCATTATTGTCCCCATTTACGGAGGAGAAAACTGAGGCTCGGGAAGATTGTTACCTGTCCTCGATTGCTCAGCAGGGGAGTGCAGAGCTGGAATCTGAACCCAGGCAGTCATATTCCAGAGCCCACGATTCTGTATCCTGACTCACTCGACTTCATGTCCATTATCTCTCTGTTTGTCCAAATCACCCAGAGATTATTAGTATCATGCCCATTCTACAGATGAGCCAAGAGGAGAAGTGAGGTTCAGACGGGTGGAGTGACTCACTGCGCAGTACAAGAGCAGAGCTAGAAAGGTCCCAGGTGCACTGCTCTGGCTCGTGGCTGTGACTTTTGAGACTGGGCAATGGGTTCCCTCCAAGCAGGAAGGGCTGTCTGTTCTGGAGCTAAGTGACCCCACAGGGAGTCACCTCAGGCCACTGGGATGTGTGCTGGGCATGGCGACAGGAAGGCCAGTCCCCCTCCTGGTCATTGATTTCGATGTCCATTCTGGGGCACCCGTCAGCAGCAGAGAGCAGAGCTGAGGAACCTGGATCCGTGCCCGGCTGTGTCCCAGCTCGGCTCGAGGACAGATCTGTGCCTGGCTGCCACAGTGATGGGGCTACTTCTCCCTCACTGCCTCCAACCTCCTCTCCTCTCCCTCCCTCCCACCCCCTTCCTCCCCTCCTTCTCCCTCTGTTAAGGCTTGAATCGTGTTCCCCCAAAAGATATGATCCTCTTACGTCCGCTCCCCGCTCTGCTAAATGGGAACTTACACTTGCGAGAAGAAAATCCCGCTCTCTTCCCTGCACGAGGATCTCAGTTCCCCTCGTGGAGCTCACGGGGCCTTGACGGTGGAAGGAACCATGCTGATTGGCTAGTCCTCTGCTTGAGTGCGTGAGTGTGTGTACAGGTGAGGAACATGTCGGTGCTTGTATGTGAGCATGTGTGTGTCTATACTTGCGTGTGCACATGCCTGCATGCGTGTATAGACGTGTAAATGTCATGACGTATGTCAGTGTGTGCGTGGGAGAGAGAGAGGAGGGGGATACGTCCATGCTTGTGTCTGCTTAGTGGCATCTCTTTTTTTTTTCCAGAGTGAGGCTGATTCACTTACTCAAATGAATGTTCGCATCGTGACTGACTCATTTAATGGGAACAGCTAGTTCATGTGCCAATATGTGAACTGACCCTCAAGACCCTTTCGCCAAAAAAATACGGACTGTATCTTGTTCTTGAGTTATCAAGGGCTGGACGAGGATCACTTGCTTCTCCCAGCGATGCCTGCTGGCGTCGGGCTAGCGTTCTGACAAAAGGGGACGTGTGAGAGCTTGGGAAGGAAGGCAGGAAGAAGGACCCCCAGAGGAGAGTCTCGCGCAGTTTATCAAAGGTGATTTTGCCCCACCGACTGTCCTTGCGGATGAGAAAGCCCACAGATCCCACAGATCGCGGCGGAGAGGTGGCAGCCAAGTTCATCCGCTGATTTGCGGCAAACCTGGGGCCAAGGCCCGTGTGTCCGGCTGTCCACGTCTCTCCTTCTAGTTTTCCTTCTTCCCAGGTGTCTGCCTTCTCCGCCACCTTGCTTTTGATTCCAAATACGTAAGCCCTAATAAACCTAGAGACAGCCTTCTGCCTGATTTATCCCCAGTTATAGAGAAGCCAGAGCCAATTATAAGGTGGATAAAAGGCCCCATGTGCAGTTTTTAGAACTGCTTCCCCAGCATAAACAGCTTAACTCTGTAAAGCTCCCCCAGAATGTTTGCTCAGTGGCGCCATGTTTTAAGAGGCTGACCTTTGCTACAAGACCTCGGGTCCACTCCGATGATTGCAACGTAGCAGGTCACGGCGGCTTGCCACGGGTGTGCACAAACCAGCCGCTTTGGGACAGCCTTGTCCAGCGTTGAATTCACAGAACCTGGCACCTGGTAGGGGCTCGATAAGTACCCAGTGAATGGAGGCATAAATTAAATAATCAATAAATATCAGCTTGTGCAAAACAGAACTAGGAGATGAAATCCTCTGAAGGGAAAAATATCAAATAGCCTATCCTCCTCTGCCAAAAAGATCTCATTTCTTCTGATCATCTGGCCCGCCAAGCACCCCGTTACCGGAGAGACCGCGCCACGTCCTGGGGCATGATCCCTCAAAGCAGAGGTTCCAGCCTGCTTTAGATTTCCGCCTGTGTGCTGGCCACCATGCCGGGTAAACACTGGGCATAAGATGGGGAATCCGACGGATGTGGTCCCTGCTTTGATGGCGCTCCCAGATCACGGGCAAGGCTGTCTACTGTGGGATTTAAACATAAAAAATTAAAATTAAAAAATAAAAAATAAATTAAAAAACTAAGGAGGAAGCAAAGGGGGAGATGTTGACAGCAAATGCAACCAGACGGGCCAAGAAAGGCTTTTCATGACAAGTGAAGCTGCCCTGTGAGTGCAGAAGCGGCCCCGGTCCCTCCTCCCGCCTGGCATCCCAAGGCAGGGAAAAAGCGCTGCTTATGGGAATAGGGAGTGACTCGCCCCCCCTTAAGGGGCCCACAGTGGGGGCTTTATTGGAGATAAAAACCCACTGAACAATCCATACTCTACTTGCTCTAGCCTGGAGCCACTGCCCCTAAAACAAACGAACTAACAAGAACTCAAGGGAACAGTTAAGCCCTGAGAGAGCTCCCTGGAGCCAAGGACACCCAACACCTGCTGGCTGTCTGGGGGTGGGGGGTGGGGGTAGGGGTGGGGGTGGGGGCAGGGGTCTGACCCCACCCAACATCAGCAGTTCGAGATTCCAGGTCCAGCTCTGCCGGTGCCATCCTGGTGGCCTGGACAAGGCCCCGCCCTTTCCGAGTGGTCCGGGTTGGCGGAGATGAGCCACGGGTCCCTTCCAGCTCACACTTTCTGCGGCTCTAATAAATACCTCTCTCTTCCCTGTCCTCCCTGCCTCTCTGCCTGCCGTGCCTCCACGTAGGATGCTGCTCATGCCGGGGTTGTCCTGTGTCACTCTTAGCAGTGTGACACTCACCTTCCAAAGCAAGTTTCCTAGGGCGCCCTTGGCCACAGGGCTCACAAAAGACTCAGCCAAGCCCAGGCCTGGGAGGGAACCCCAGCTTACACCATTGGGCTCAGAAGTGAAAAGGTAAAAATGCCGGGTGCCAGTGGTCCAGGGGCCTGGGGAGCACGTGGGCAAAGGGCTCAGGTAGACCCTGCCTCTCCGCATTTGGCCTTCCTGTGGCTTGCCAGAGATGGTGATCCAGGCTCTTTCTCTCTGTCATCCATAGAGGAGTCCATTTCTACTAGGCGTTTCCCCACAGAGCACGCCCACCCCTACACAGACCTCTGAGACTAGGGTGGAATACTGATCAAAGGTCAGGCCTGCATCTGTCCTTGCTGTTTTCAGAGGAAACTGAAGTTCTGACAATGACCTACGAGGCCCAGCCTCACCTGTCCCCCACCCATTGCCTTATTTCATCTCCTCCCATCTCCCACCTTGCTTACCGTTCTCCAGCCATATTAGCTCTTGGCCATTCCTCCAACACTGGCATTCCAGACATGTTCCCACCCCAGGGCCTTTGCACTCACTGTTCCCACTCCCTGGAATCTTGGCCCAGATAGCTACATGACTCACACCATCTCATCACTCCCAAGCAGCAAGGATTACCCTGGCCACCGCTTTTAAAATTGCAAATTGCAATCCTAATACCACTAATCCTGTCCTAATTTTCATAGGACTTCGGGTCTTCTAAGATCCTTTTTTTTTTTTCTTTTTGGAAGATTTTTAAAAATTTATTTATTTTTAAAGATTTTTATTTATTTGACAGAGAGAGACATAGCGAGAGAGGGAACACAAGCAGGGGGAGTGGGAGAGGGAGAAGCAGGCTTCCCACTGAGCAGGGAGCCCGATGTGGGATTCGATCCCAAGACTCTGGGATCATGACCTGAGCCAAAGGCAGACGCTTAACGACTGAGCCACCCAGGCGCCCCTCTTCTAAGATTCTGTATCATGTACTTATTCATAATGTTGGAGGATAAGCTAGTTGTGGATGGAGGTCCTTGTGTCGTTCACTGGTGTATCCCTGTACCTAGAACAAAGCCTAGCACAAAGGAGACACAAGATGGGGAACGCGTGGATGGGTGGGAGCCTTGGACTGGGACTGTCTGAGAACAAAGACAGTGCTCTTAGCGTTTTTGTTTCCATGCAGCAGGCCCTGACTGGGGACCCCCCAGGGCTGAGCCCAGTGCTAGGCACCAGGACCCCATTAGCTGCTAGATCACCGATCACCGATCACCACCACTACCACTAACACAACAGGAGCTCACGTTTGCTCAGCTCTCACAATGCCAGGCTTCGTTCTCAGCGCTTTGTATTTGTGAATTCATCTAATCCCGGCAGCTACACTCAGTGCTGGGTCCTGTCATCACCCCCACATCCAGAGGAGGCCCAGAACATGAAGTAGCTTTCCCAAAGTCTCAGTGCCGGCAAGTGGCAGAGCTGGGCTTGGAGTCAGGGGTCTGGCCCCAGAGCAGGTGCTGCTGTCAGGGAGCCTAGACACTGATAGAGGGGACAGACACTGTGCCAGTGACTTGACTCGTGCCGAGACAAAAGGACAGTCCAAGCATGCTGAGGAGGCAAAGGGGGAGATGTTGACAGCAAATGCAACCAGACGGGCCAAGAAAGGCTTTTCATGACAAGTGATGTTCATTGAGGTTTTAAAGGATGTATAGGAGTTCACCCTCTGAAAAAAGGGGAGGATGTTTCAAGTCAAAGGGAGGAGGGCAGGAAATATCGTGAAAACCCTCTGGGAATTGCGAGGGGTTCGTATGATGAAATCATGGGATGCCCACGGGGAAGGGGGGAGGAAGCCAAGCCAGAGAAACAGGTAACAGCTGCCGAAATGCTAAGCTAAAGAATTTTGGCTTTATGAGTTCTGGAGGCTGGGGGCTTAAGTGGGGTAGCAAATTTATTCATTCAATCAACAAACATTTTGAAAATGTTTGCAATGGAACAGGCACAGTCCCACGTTCTGGGATGTGTGAGCTTCAAAACTCACTCCTAGGAGATAGAAAAAGGACCTGGCTTAAATCCTGACTCACAGCAGAGGTTCTATGGTCAACTGCTAATGGAACGAACGAATGAATGAATGAAAGAATGAACTTCATTCCTCTACCCAGCTCCCTACGAATGAAGCTTTGACCTATTGCACGAAGCTCTGCACCCTGTTCCTCCAATCACCCATTCCTCTGCCCACCCCCTGCAAGGAAATGACAAGGAGAGAGACCTATTAGGACCTGGGTAGTCGTCTAGAGACCATCACCAAGTGCAAACACCTCTGCCCCCCCTCAGATCACTGGCACTGGCAAAGGGAGGCAGCCTGGCCCTCGCTTCCTGGTGCCTGTTCCCCCACCTGGGCTCAAATCCCCGGGACAGTAAATCACAAGACAGAAAAGATGGGGCAGGTGATCTTGCTAGTTTGTGGGAGGGCTCACTTGCGAGCAGGGCTTGGCAAGGGGATTTATTTCCTTTAAATCTTCTTCCACTTGCCCTTTTGCTTCAAATTTCCTTTAGTTCATCTCGTGTTTACGGAGGTCGGTTAGAGACCTCTGGGGACCCCGGAGCCTCCTGAGAGTAAGTTAGTTAGGCAGGCACATGTTTATTGCCCACCTACTGTATACGGGCCACCGTGCTAGAAGTCACGCCAGAGGGCAACCCAGTAGAACACCAGTGACCACCGACAATTACCAGAACCTGCTCCCAGCTGTGTGCGTCAGCTCATTCAAGCCACAGACAGTTCTCATCGGCCACTCCTACTATTAGAGCCCACTCCACAGAAATGGAAGCTTTAGTACCAAAGGGAGGCTGAGCTGTCTGAGGGACAGTGCTCTTGACCGTGACTCCGTGATAGGACAGGAGGCCCATGCCTGGGTCTGGGGTGGGGGTGGGTGGTCGGGGGTGGACAGGACAGGATATGTATATGTGCACCTGCTCACAATACAAGCAGAGCCTCTTCACGGACAATGTGCGTGTGGTTGTTTTATGTCCACAAATCCCTTTAAAAAATGGAGCCTAATTCCCTTCCCTTTAAGTGTGGGCCTGACTTAGTGATGCCCTTTTTTTAGGGAAGTCTGCTTCTCCCTCTCCCACTCCCCCTGCTTGTGTTCCCTCTCTCGCTGTGTCTCTGTCAAATAAATAAATAAAGAATTTTATTTATTCATTTGACAGAGAGAGAGCACAAGCAGGGGGAGCATCAGGGGGAGAGGGAGAAGCAGACTCCCTGCTGAGCAGGGAGCCTGATGCAGGGCTCAATCCCAGGACGCCGGGATTGTGACCCAAGCTGAAGCCTGATGCTTAACCAACTGAGCTCCCCAGGCACCCCTAATGATGCCCTTATAACAAACAGAATGTGGCCAAAGTGACTATTTCAGCTTCCACCTTCCTTTCTCCGGCTCTGTCTGTCTCTGTTTGTCTTTCTGTCTCTCTCTTTCAATCCTCACTCTGGGGAAGCCAACTTCTACGAGAAGAGGTCCATGTGGTGAGGAGCTGGGCCCCCAGCCAACAGCCATGTGAGTCTGCCATCTTGGAAACGGGCCCTCCGGCCCCAGTCACACTTTCAGATGACCACAGCCCCAGCTGCCATCTTGACTACAACTTCACGAGATGCCCCACACCAAAGCAACCTAGCCGTACATCATCAATTCCCGACCCACAGGACTGTGTGAGAGATTCTTTTCTGCCTCTGACTGTGGAGAAGATTTGTTTTGCAGCATCGGATAATTAATGGAATGTGGACCGGCCTTGGGAGAGAGCAGAGAGAGGCTCCTGGGATCTTAGGGGTAGGAGGGCAGAGAAGGGGGCTCCGTGGAGGGCAGCTGTCAGTTGAGTGGATGGATTGGATGTAGAGGGACAAGGATGATGATGATGTCCGGGGTGTTTGCCGTACACCTCACAAGCTTCTCATGCATTACTGATGTCATCTTCATAATAGTGCTATGTAGTGGGGCTTTATCACCCTGTTTATCTTTATCACCCTCTACTTAAAGATGAGGAGACAGAGGCTCAGAGGGATCCAATGAGCTTCCTGAGGTCACAAAGTCCATGCAGAGCACAGTCAGACTAGACCACACTGAGCCCAAAGCTTGCGCCCTCGACCATTATGCTGCCCTTTGATGGGAACCTGGTACTGAGGGACTTCAGGGTGGGGGAACATGGGAACAAGAGTGAGGGCCCAATGGGCTGGTGACAATCTATTGCTGGGGAAGAGAAGAGCCGGGAGGACTAGAGGGCTAGGACGTTTGCAAGTCCAGCCATCGGCAAAGGTCGTGTGGGTGGTCACGACGGGGACAGAGACACCTTCCCACCATGCTAGATAGCCCCGGGAAGTAGGTGGTTCGGGTTTGACATGTGTGCTTCTGCTGTGGGAACTCAAGGATGGCACATTTGATGGGGTAAAGCTCAGCTGACCCCAAACTACAGTGGAATACTATAGGGATGCATTTCTCCTTCATATAATAGTTTCAAGATTAACAAGTTTCTTCTATAGTTTTCCACCAAAGTCATTATCATTTGAAAATGAGTCCCTGGCACCGCCAGGTTCTAGCCAGTGGGAAGGGGCAAGAGAATGCAGAAAAGGTCCAGCCAGGGTCTCAAGGCGTGACCCAGGAGTACCACCATGACTTCTACTCACAGCCTTTTGGTCAGAACTTGTCAGTGGCCACATCCAGGTGCAGAGAAGGACGGGAAATGCAGCCACCTCAGTAGCCAAGTGGACACCTGCAGGTGCGTTACTATGGAGGAAAAGGACAGGGATTTGGGGCACCACCAGCAGCCTCCGCAACAGGGGGATACTGGACGGGGCTTGATCCAACAGATGGGACACTGTAAGCTTAATCCAGACTGCCCCCTTTTCTGAACCTTTTCAAGGTAAGGAACATCTTTGAAGACCTTGAGAAAGCTGAGGACCCCCTCCGCAGAAAAATATGCATATACATAATAGTGATGGACCCAAAGTTTGTGTCCCCCCACCCTTCCCTGCCAAATGCCTATGTTGAAGCCCTAACCTCCAATGTGCTGGTATTTGGGAGGTGATTAGAAGGTGAGGTCTTGATGGTAGGACATCTATGATGGGGTCAGTGCTCTTACAAGAGAAAGTGACACCAGGGCTTCCTCTCTCCACCACGTGAGGATCCAGTGAAAAAGCAGCCATTTGTACATCTGCTGGGACCTTGACCTTGGACTTCCCACCTTCCAGAACTGTGCAGAATAAATGGATATTGTTTAAGGCACCCAGTCGATGGTGTTTTGTTATAGCAGCATGAGCCTACTAAGACAATAATTTTGCATACAAGTTCAGGGGTTCTAAGAAGACTTTGGCATCCATGCCCTTCAAGTGAAGGATCCGTGGGTTAGAAGCTAGTCATAAATGCATTAATCACTGCGATTCAGATCTGAGCTTCCCAGCAGCCAAAGCAAAAAGGAGATCCTGGGTTCTATAGCTCTCCTTTGTCTTGGCGGGGGAAGCATATTGAGTTCTTTGAAAGAGAAAAATCTCTTTCCTGGCACCATCGTCCGGGAGGAATTTATCTTTTGGCGGCAAAACAGTAGAGCTTGTGCAGGTTGCCTGGGAATCCCAACCTGGCAGGATGGCAACACCACCTTGAAATGCAGAACACTGTCAGCTTCGTCTCCCCAAGGATAGGCGGTGCCCCGCCCTGGGTGTAAATGCAGCTCCCGGTTCTGAGGCAGGTTGCTAAACAGACGCGTGGGGACATATGGAAGGCCCTGGGCACACAGCCGCCTGCAGGAAACGCTTTGAGCAGCCAGCGTGCATTGGCTGCCACTGTTCCTTGTGGTCCCCATGGTCCCCACCCAACAGCCCAGACCCACCACGCCTCTGGGCCCCCGGGGGGAAACCCTGCCTGGCAGCTGTCCTGGGGACACCAGGGGCAGAGTGCTGATGATTGATCCTAGAGCACACAAGGGTTGTCTCCGGGTCCTGCGGGGGGGGGGGGGGCCTCGAGTCCCCCCCCCCCGCCCCCGCCCCTCCTCCCCCTGGGCCCAGTGCTCTGCTTCTGATGCTGCTCATGTTCTGGGGACCATTCTCATACTTTTCTCCTCTGCTCTGCTGGTCTGGCTTTCACCGTGTGCTCTCTCCGCTATGTTAGCCCCTGGTTGCCTCGGACCCTGGCCCATTTGGCTCCTGGCAGCCCACCCGAGTCTGTTCTCCCTGTATCAGTCTCCCTCTCTTCTTCCTGTCACCTGGTCACCCCCATCTCTCAGCTCTCGTTTTCCCTTTCCCTTTGTCTGTCTGTCCACCCCTCCATGTGTCTGTCTCTGGGTCTGTTTTTTCGTCTTCTGTGACTACTCTCTGTGCTTTCTCCATCCAACTGCCCCCACTCCTTCCTCCCCTCCCCTCCTTCCCT
Organism: Mirounga leonina; assembly: GCF_011800145.1. NCBI lineage: Eukaryota > Metazoa > Chordata > Mammalia > Carnivora > Phocidae > Mirounga > Mirounga leonina. The sequence goes on along the minus strand of NW_023270418.1, from coordinate 22,018,356 downwards.
TCCACTGCCTCCCTCCCCTCCATCCTGCTCTTCCTTCCCTCTGTCCTCCCCCTGTACCCTCCTTCCCCTTCCCTCCCTCCTTCCTCTCTCCCTCCCACCTCCTCCCTCTCTCCCCTCCCTCCCCCCTCATTCCTCCTTCCCCACTCCTTTCTTTCTCCCTCTCTCCTCCCCTCCCCCGTCTGTCCCTCCCCCTCACCCCATCCTCCCTCCCACCCTCCTTCCCCTCCACCCCCTTCTCCCCTCCACTCCCTCCCCTCCATTCCTTTCTCCAACCTCTCTCCTCCCTCCCTCTCCCTTACGCTCCCTCCCAACACCCTCTTCTCACCTACCCTCCCCCTCCCTTACCTCCCTCTCTCTCCTCCCTCCCCCCTCCCTTCCTCCCAAAGCCTTCTTCCCTCTTACCCTCCCTCTCCTCCCACCGCCCTCCTCCCTCCCTCCCTCTCCTCCTCTCAGCATTTTAGCTCAGTGCATCTCCCTCTCTGTTACCAGTATCAGTCTCCATCTCCAGGCCTCTCACTCCGCCCATCTTGCTTTCCTGAATCTCAGAGAAGGGGTCTGAGGCCCAGAGAACGCTGGGGTGAAGCACAAGGACAGTGAATCAACTCAGAACCCTGAATCTGTGCCTTACACATCGCCCCTTCCCCACAGCCCGGTCACTCTAGTCTCTGGGACAGCCCCTCATCGCCCTCTATCCCCCCCCCCCCGCCCCAACACACACACACACACACACACACAGAGTAGCCCCAGAGCCCAGCCTGGCCCGCAGGCCTCTCCGTGATCCTGGCTCCATTCTACTCCGGGCTGGAGTGCCTGGTTGCCATGGTTACCCCGGCTCCCCTCAGAGGCCACAGGGGATGGCTCGCGCTGGTGGCTTGGACTAACTGGGACCAGAAACACCTCCCTGGCTCCTGTGTCCCCCCAACAGGCATCTCTCCCCATCTCCAAGGTATTCCAGCCTGGAGAACCCACTGTACTTCTCTAGGAGGCCATACAACCTTCAAAAGGACATTTGAAGGTCTTCCTTCAAAGGAAGTCAGACCCACGGCTCCCTCATCTCAGCTGGATTCATGACCAGGACACCATTAGCCAAGTGTAGATCAAGGCTGCCGAGCCCTTGCTAACACTCACGCAATCAATCATTCAATCATTCATTCATTCAAACATTTGGAGATAGAGGGTTGAATAAAGATAGGTCTCTACCTTGGAGAAGCCCCACAGAGGAGAGGGACAGAGGACTCTGGAAACACGAACCTGCCTGAGCCTAGAGCATCCAAAAGGTCCCCCAGAGGACAGGGTAATGGCTGGCCCTAGAAGGTGAATAGGGATAGGAGAAAGAGAGTGAATGAGGTTTGAGTGCAAATGACTCAGCTTGGGCAAAGGCACTGGGGTCGGGGAGAATGTCACAGTGCGGCTAACAGGAGCTCTGTGAGGGCAGTACGCTTCATGCCTCATTCAGTGTCGGGCAGAATACATGGTAAACCAATGCTGAGGGAGTGAAAGAAGGGGTGAATGAAAGAGCTGCAAGAGGCTCAGCGGAGGCTGGAGGCACGAGGCATGTGGAGGGGTCAGGACAGAAGAACTGCAAAGAAGTTTCCAGGCAGGTTGTATTGAAGACCTTTCCGCCCATGCCAAAGAGGTGGGACTTCATGCCTCAGCCAACTAAGGGTTTTGTTTGCTTGCTTGCTTTTTTAAAGAAATGAAACTCTGGCAGCTGTTTGGAGGAAGAACAGGAGTTTGAAGTTGTAAGGTTCGCATGTCCAGAGCTGACCTGTTGGTCTTCCTCAGCGCCGCTCCCCCCCACCAAAGCTGCAAGAAGCAGCAAGAGCCGTGGCTTTCTCCATCCAGCTGATGGCAACTCCATCCTGCCAGTTGCTCAGGCTGAACACCCTGACGTCATCCTTGACTCATCTCTTTCTCTCCCCCTTGCATCTGATGCGTCCGGAAATCCTGTTAGCTGCACTTTCAAAACGTGCCTGGAATCCAACCGCTTCTCCCCACCTCCACCTCCCCCGGCCTCGTCCAAGGCACTCTCACCTCTTGCCCTGCCTACTGCCCCAGCCGCTAACCTTCTGCTTCCCCGTCCCCATGCCTCGCCCTCCCCCTCAGTCTCCTCTTATCCAGCAGCCACAATGATCCTGTTAAAATGGGAGTCACATCTTGTCACTCCTCAGCTCCAAGATCCGAGATGGTTCCATCTGATGCTGGGTAAAACCCGAAGTCTGTGTAGTGGCCAAAGGGCCCTGCGGGATCTACCCTCTCACCCCTCACGTCCCTGATTTCCTCTCCTACAAGTCTGCACCCTCTGTACCCTACAGCACTCTGGCCTCCTGACTCTTCTTCAAACGCTTCAGGCAACCGCCTGCCTCAGGGCCTTTGCACCGGCGGGTTCCCTTTGCCTGGTGTGCTCTGCCCCCAGAGGCTTTGTTGCCTTCACCTTCACTTCCTGCACAACTTTGTTCAAAAGTCATCTTCTCAACAAGCCCCACCCAGCACTGTTAGTCTCCTAGGGCTGCTGTAACGAAGTGGCACAAACTAGGGGGCTTAAACGACAGAAATCTGTTGTCTCACAGCTCTGGAGGCTACAAGTCCTAAATCTTGGTGTTGCCAGGTTCGTGGTTTCTGCAGGCTGTAAGGGAGAACCCCGTTCCACGGTCTGCTCTAGCTGCTGGGGGTTTGCGGGTCATCTTCGCTAGTCCTTGGCTTGTGGATCTCTGCCCTTCCCCTCGCACCTGGCGCTCTCCCCATGTGTGTGTTGGGGTCCAGATTCCCCCTTTTCATAAGGACGCAGTAGGGGCCCACCCTAGCCCAGGATAACCTCATTTGGACTAAACGAATGACAACAAGGTCACATGCTGCGGTACAAATGAAATTTGTGGGGGAGACACAATTCAACCCATTACAGCCCCCAAATTTAAAATTGTACCCCCACCTCCAACCTCCCCAATCCCAATCTCTCTGTATTTTTACAGTGTGATCACCCCCTCACATCTACACTGCTCACTTGTGATGGTTATGGTTTGTTGCCTCCCCTCCCTTTACGTGAATATAAGCTCCATGAGGACAGGACTGAAATGTCCCAAGTGCCTAGGTCATGCCTGACACATCCCAGGATCTGACGAACCTGGCCGGGTGAAAGGGGACTGACAGGAACCCGGGGACCATTCAGGAGGCTGTCGTGGTACCCAGGCCTTTGCAGCCCAGACCGAGGCCATGCAGAAGGGCTGACAAGCAGGGCATAAACTAAGAGGATATTATGTGGACAGAATTTGGTGGCTTTAAAGGATTTAAAAGTTTGGGGGGGGGAGCAGGTAAAGATAGAAGACATTCCAGATTTTTCTAATCTTTTTCTAGCTTCTCAGCTCTATAGCAGCCACTGTTGGTTGGCTGCCCCCGAATCGTGCCCACCCCCGGCCTTGCCACCATAAGGGAGAAGTCAAGAGGCTCAGAGAGTCCGGCAGCTCTGACAGCCATAACGTTGTCGTGATATTAACCCAACACCAGCCATCCCTCCCTCCAGACATTTTGATTTGTGAAAAGCATAAAGCCCTATAGGCTTAACCTCGAATCAGCTGATGTGACAGATCCTCAGATGGGCTCTCTCAATCTCCCTCCTTGGGGGCAAGTTGGAGGGCCGAAAACTAAGATTCCCAGACTCCCCTGTGGTGGGATTCCGGGGCATGAGGCTCTGCAGGTCAGTGCGCCCGCCTGAGGTGTGGAGGGAAGAAGAGAGGAGGCAGCCACCAGCCTCACGGGGTGGCAGCTGAGGAGACCGCAGGCCCCAATCACAGTGATGGCTGTGGCCTTCCCCACCAAAGTCCCTGGCAGGCCCCCGACTGTGCCACTCCAGCTCTCCCCATGTTTTTGCAAACTCCTCATTCCCTGATGTAATTCACGGGCTGCTTGGGATTCAGAGTTTCCCGCTTCCTGGGCTGAACCCCCACAGCCGGGTCCTGTGTCAACTCCCTCGCTGTTCTCTCCTTGTCTCCCCTCCCGCAGCCTGGAGAATTCCTTCTGGCTGGAAGCATGGGTGGAGAGCATCTTTTGTCTCCCGCACGCCCCTCTCCCGAAGATCTACCATCCCAGGACTTGAGCACCTCCCGCCCTTTTGAGACCTTCAAAGTCCAGAGTCCATCCATTTCTGGTTCTCCGCTCTCTCTGGGGCGTCCTGGGTGAGGAAGTGGCCAATTTGCAATTCAGCTGCTGGTTCAGGAGGATGGAGGCTGGGCCCAAATTGGGCCCAGAGGACACGGAGGAGACAGACGGATGTCGCAGTCCTAATCGTGATAGCTAAGGCCTGTGCCGCTCACCGCGCATTTTGTATTTTTCTCAGTTAATCCTACAACAAGTCAAAGAGGTGGGCACTGTTGTCATTCATCTTGTGCACTGCGGGAAACTGAGGCTCACAGCCTCCCGAGGCAGCCTGGCCCCTTCATGCTTAGCTGCCCCGACTCTGGTTGAGTCCTGGCTCTCCCTGAGCCCATGACCACTTCCATCAGGCGTCCACTTCCGGACCCTGGTCTGTCCTCCTTGCTTCCTTCGGCAGCTGGGAGGCCAAAAGGTTTCACATTACAGGGATCGTGTCCCACCCAAAACGTCAGGGCCAAGGCAGCCTGACCCACCTCGGAGGGCTTAAACTTTGGAGCGGAAAGAGGGGGGCCTGAGACTCAACCAGTCACTTGTGTGATCTGGAATACGTCTCCACCTGTCTGAGCCTCAGCTGTGACCAGGGCCTCCCTCCATCCCTGGGGGCTGCATCAGTGTGGATACAAAGAGCAAGGAGCCCAACAAAAAGTGACCTGAAGTCTAGGGAATTTTATTTTATTAATTTATTATTAATTTTATTTTCTCCAGAGAGAGAGTGGGCCCCTTCCTCCTGCTGTTCCTTTTTAAGAGGCAAAAGAACCTTCTAGAAGCAGTCCATCAGATCCCTGCTTGCATCCCACTGGATGGAATTGCACATAGGCCCTAGTTCCATGCCTGGCATCTTAGTCTGCTTGGGCTGCCATAATAAAGGGCCACAGACTGACTTAAACACCAGAAATTTATTTTCTCACAATTCTGGAGGCTAGCCGTCCAAGATCAAAGTGTGGGCAGGGTTTCTTCTGAGGCCTCTGCCCTTGGCTTGTCTATGGTCACCTCTCCCTGTGTCTTCACACTGTCCATGCATGTTTATGTCCTAATCTGTTCCTATAAGGACATCAATCAAATTGGGTTAGGATTCATCCTAGTAACATATTTTCACCTTAATTACCTCTTTAAAGACTCTATCTTTAAATACAGTCCCATTCTGAGGTACTGGAGGCTAGGACTTCAACATGAATTTCAAGAGGACACACTAGAACTCATAACAGCTGGTGATAGCTCCATAAATGTGAGCTATTGGTATTTGTATTCACATTTGTGTTGTTTTATGATTGTGTTCTCCGCCTCTACAATGGAAACTGAAGTCTCTGCTCTACCTAACTGAATTGTTTGCACAACATCAAAAGATCATATAAGAGATACTACTTTACAAATGAAAATTCTAACCCAGAGAGGAGTCCCTGCTAATAGGACTCAGGGAGACTATCCCCTGGCTCCTGTCTGCTTTGCTGGGTGAAACCTGGAGGCCTGGCTGGTGGTGGTGCCCTGTTGTCCCTGGCTTTATGGTCTTGCCTACCAGGTGGCATCTCACAGCTGGAGTGATGACGGCTGAATGGGCCATTGGCAGCAGGGGAATTAGCAGCTCCTGGGGGTGAGGGAGGCTGGTGGGATGGACCAATCTCTGGGCAGGCACCAGGTTTGGCAGCTGATGGCAGCCAGGAGTGACGGGTGGAAGGTACTAGAGCAGTTTCTGCCCTCTGGGGGCCAACTCTGTCCCTGCTCTGAGCATCAACAGGGGAATTTCTTTTTAGCTATTCCCGGAGGATTCCTTCTTACCCTGATTGAGCTCTCAGAGGGAGAACGTAAAGAGTGGAGGGGAAATCAGCCAGGACGAACAGGAGGGTCAGAGATGCCTTTCATGGCTGTGCCCCTGGTTGACCATATGCTTTCACTCATTCATTCATCCATTCACTCATTCATTCATTCTTTCTTTCTTTCCACAAATAGTTGAGTTCCTTTACATAGGTCAGGCATTATTCTGGGTACCAGTGATCTGGTGGTGAACAAAACAAAGTCCCTGGCCTCACAGAGTTTACAGTCTAGTGGAGACAGACAATGAATACATAAGCCCGTATTTATAGAATGTAATGGCAGGTGACTATGATGACAAGAGAAGCAGGGTAAGGGGACAGAAAATGAGAGAGAGCGGTATCTAAAACAGGGTCCAGGAGGGCCTCTCTGGGAGAAGACCCTTGAGCAGAGACCTGCATGAGGCAAGAGAGAGAGCCATGTCATGGGAATAGAATTCCAGCCTGTGGGGAGTGGGGCAGGCACGCTGGAGCCCAAGAGAAAAATGTGCTTGGTGTGTTTGAGAAAGAGCCAGGAGCCAGTGTGGCTGGAAGGAAGTGAGCGGGGAGATGGATCCTGCAGGTCCCCCAAGGCCAGGGAGAACACTCTGGCTTTCACCTCCAGTGGGAGGGGAAAGCATTATCAAGTTCAAGAAAGGGTGTGATTTGCTGTGGGCAGAATAGAAGGGCTCACACTGCAAGAGCTTGCAAGAATAAGGTGAATTAATTCCTGAAAAGACTTACAGAAAGTGCCGTATGAGGCTATATGTCATTATTATTGTTGTTACCCATTTTACAGAAGAAGAAACTGAAGCTTTGAGTGATAACTAACTTGCCCAAGGTCAACCACTAGCATGATGTGGGAGCCAGTCTTTTATAAGAGCCTGGGCTCAGTGGCACTACGGATTAGCGATTCAGCAAACTCACATCCAAGTCTTGGCCCTGTCACGTATTAGCTGTGACTTTGGGGGACTAACTTTCCATGGTTCCTCTTCTGCATCTATAAAATAGAGGTGTGGCAGATGGCCTCAAAGACGGTACCCGTGGTCCTGGTCCCTGGTGCTCATGGCCTTGTGTCTTCCTCTCCACTGTGTAACCTGCTCCTAACCAAGAGGATACAACAACGTTGAAGAATGTCATTTCTCTGATTAGGTTACGAAAGCTTGCCAGTTCCATCCTGCGAGGAGACTCTCTTGACTTCTGAGCTTGCTGACTTTGAGGAAGCAAGCAGCCCTGTGGGACAGGCCCACGTGGTAAAGAACCGAGGACAGTCTCGGGCCACAGCCCACAGGGAATACACTGCTGCCAACAACCCCTGGGAAATGGAACCATGGACAGTCGGGCCTTCAGATGAGATTGCGTCCCTGGCAGACAGCTTGGCCACAGCCTGAAGCAGAGGGTACAGCTGAGCCATGCCCATGTTCCTGACCCCCAGGCAATAAATGTGTGTTTTCTTACACTGCTAAGGTTTGGAGTAATTCGCTACATGGCAAGAGATAACTAATACAAAGGCAATACTTGTGCCTACCACTGACAGGTATTTGGGGCACCAAACACAACGTTTTGTATGAGACATGTAGCCTCGTGCCTAACACAAAGTGAGTTTTAAAAGTAGCTATTATCACTTTAATAATTAAGCCTTCCCAGAGGGTAAATGAGAAGACTCTACTCCCTGAACTTTGGGTCTGAACAGTGCTTGGGGTTTACTTTTGCTAAGATCTGAATCTAGAAAGGCCAGGCTTGGACCATCTGCTCCAAGGTCAGGGCTACCCCTGGATGATTCACTTTGCCCCTGCAGAGGGTCCCAGGCATCCTGATGCCCACAACATGGAGGGTCCCATGCTGAGCGGTGGCCCGGTTTGCATCCCCAGCTTCAACTTCCAAGTGACCTCAAGGTTTGCACTCCTGGCTCTCCCTGCTCACCTCTGGAAGCCCACCCTTCTCAGAGAGGGGACCTGCCTCCCTAAGCCCAGAGAGGAAGGGGTTAGTGGGTCGGAGGAGGGCACAGCCCAGCCAGAGGCTCGGCGGTGTGCTCGGCCAGGCCTCTCCTTTGGGGAGCAGCCCCTCTGTGTCAAAGGTGTCCAGGTTCTGGCATTTTGTCCATGGGGCCAGGGCTGTCCTGCCATTGCTGTCGGCATGGGCCGCACCCCCTACCACACGTGCACAGGCAGAAGCCTCCAGCCATGAGTCATCGGCTCCAAGGCCTTATGACCGTGACCTTATGAGCCAGGCGTCTGTCCATGCTCTCAGAGGCAGGACGTGCCACATTCAGTCACCTGCACCACCCTCTGACCTCCCCAGCTCACAGCTGGGCGTAGAACAGGGTCTCGGGACGGCTCACTCTCTGTCTCTGTGTCTCTGTCATGTTGTCTTGTCTCTCCCTCATCTCCTCATCTCTCTGTCTGTTTGTCTGTCTCTCTCCCTCTCTGTCTCCCCCTCCACCTCATTCTCCCCGTGCCCTCCTTGGTGTCAGGGAGGCTCCCTTCATGGCTGTCCTGCTTCTTAACGCCACCCTGGGCTTTCCTGCCTGTGTGTCTCCTGAGACAGCTGAGCCTGCCCCTCAGCCCACTGTCATCTCCATGCAGTCAAGTCCTGGCTCGAGGGCCACCTCTTCTGGGAAGCCCCCCCTCATTACCTCCTCGTCCCCTCCCCCACAACTGAGAGCTCACTCCCTCCAAGTCCCAGGAGCTGAGCTCTCTCTACCTGCTGCCATGTGATTTGTGCACAGGCCCACGCCCCCCTCTCCTCCCCCTCCCCTCCCCCTCGTCTACATGCACACCAGGCTTAGCCTTCCTCAAGGGCACTGGCAAACGTCAGCCCTGAAAGGGAGGTGGGAAGAAGGAAGGAGGGAGAGGAGACAGATAGGGACATAAAGACGCCAAATGAATTTATGAAGTGCTTCCTATGTGCCAGGCTTTGTCCAGCGTGCTCCCCAGGACAGAATCAGCAGCTCCCTCCGAGAGCTGGGGGGATGGAAGCAAGCCGGAAGTAGAATTGTGATTACTGCCACAGAAAGGGAAGATCAGGGCGGTGGGCGTCCACGGGCTACACTCCTTCTCCTGGACTTGGGGGTCTGACCAAGCTTCCTGGAGAATGTTGTGTCTAGACTGGAACCTAAAGGCCCAGTTAGCAAGGTGAGGAGGGAAGGAAAAGTGTGGCAGACAGAAGGAACAGCCAAAGGGGAGGCTCAGCGGCCGGGAGGGTAGGGTGGGTAGATGGATAGATGAGGGGGTGAGGTGAAGGAAAGGTTGAATGGGGGCATGACTGAGTGAATGGGTGGGTGTATGAACGGATCCAACAATAGTGTGGAAGATTCGAGAATGCACACCACCTGCCTGGCCAATATAGTGTCCTAGGGTCCGAACAGCTACCTCTAGCAGGAGACAAGGGGGCGGATCTTGGGCGAGGCCATGATCCTCTGGCCCTTTGATCTGAATCACAGGCCGGCACTAATGATCACTGGCCCCACCCCGGGCCCCAGAGACCAGACCCTCGGGCCCGACCCCCTTCCGTGCCTTTCTTGGAGGGATCCTGGAGATCGGGTTATTTATAGATGATAACCTCTCTGCCCCACCCCCCTGCAGACACTTGCCTCTCTCTGGCCATTTCCTTCTATTCTTCTGCCCTGTGTGAGGGCGGCAAAAGCCCCCAGTCCACAGAGGCCCCCCCCCCCCCCCCCCACCGCTTTCTCCTTATCTGCCCCCTGGTGCATTTCCTGCCTAAGGAGATAGGGAGAGAAAGGCAGGCCCTCCTGAGAGGGTTTGCGATGGTGGGAGCAAGGCTCTCGGAGGCTCTGGGACAGGGCGGACCACCCAGGGCCGAAGGGCCCCTGTCCGGCCAGGTTCCTCTGCCAGCATGGTGTGCCCAGGTGGGGGGCACTCAAGTCCCTCTGACAGCTCGGGGTATGCAAGTTGGGGGCTCCCGCACGTGGGGCAGGGATGGCGATGACAGTGTATGCTGCCTCTGCCTAGTCTTCATCCCTGGGTGAGTCACAGCCTCCCTTGGCCTCAGTTTCCCCATCTGGGAGAGAGGTCCCGGAGCTGGTGCGGAGTCAAGGGAGGCAGTGGAAGTCACAGCACGGCTGAGGACGGTTAGCGTCTAGCGTTAGAGCAGAGACTCCTCTGAGGAGCTGTGTGGGGAGGGGCGAGGGGGTGCTGGCCAGGCCTGCAGGACCTCGGGCAGGGCACGGGCAGGGGTGGGGTGGCGGGCGCATCTCCAGCCTGCTGAGCTCAGGTCTGGCACTTCCTCCCCCGGGCCTGGGAATTGTCTGCCTCTGGCTTCCAGGAAAGACTCGGGCTGCCTCCCCACCGCTAGCCCTCCCACACCCCCGCACACACAGAGATGCGCACGCACAGAGACAGACAGACATTTACGCACAGACACACGCAGATACACAGATTCACACACAGGCACACACAGACACACACACAGATACACGCACACAGAGCAGGGATGGAGGAGCTCCCTCCACTGTCCTCCTGCAGCAGGTGGGGGAAAGGCCCCCAGAGCCCCCCGGCCCCACCCTTACCCTGGGCTCCCACTAGGAGCCCGACACATCCCTTCCTCACCAGGGGGCTCAGAGAGAAGTGCCTGCGACCCCCTGTGACTTGAAAAACCATGGGGCGAGGAAGTGGCAGAGCTGACATCGAAGGACAGAGTGGTGGCTTCGGGTGCTGAGCACTGGGGGGCCTTGCTCCAGAGCAGACCCCAAACAGGGAAGAGCCTGGCTCTCTTCCAGGCTGCAGGCCGGGAGGAGTCGCCGAAGGAGGTGAGTGGCCGAGGGCAGGACGGGAAGTAGGAGAGGCGCTGGCGGCTTCACAGGGACGTCGGGGGTCGGGACAGCCTCTCTCAGGAGGAGACACTGACCTCTGGCCACCCTGAAACCGGGAAGACTGTTCCAGGTGGAGAGGCGCCAGGAGGAGAAAGAGTTCACCATCACAATGTCCCCATCCAGACTCATCCTGCCTGACTTGGCTTCTCCTCCAGCCATTACCTGCTGTCCCCGGTCATTCGAGGTTCTTCCCCGGGGCCTCCCAGCCCCTCTGTCACGAGGCTGAGACCTCTCTCTCTGAAATGGTTCTGCCATCAAGCTCCTACCCGCATCCCCAGCCTGGATGGGGAGACACCCCTCCCTGGTCCCATAGCTCGAGTCCACATCCTCCTCCCTGATCCCAGGGATTGTTCCAGAACCCATAACTTCATGGAGTTATCCTGCTTGCGAAACTCCATGGCTCCCCATTGCCGAACCAACCAGAACCACGGTGCTTCGCCAGGCCTCTCGGTCATGTCACAATGACATCACAGTCTCCCATGCAAGCCCAGGTCCCTGCCACTGACCCCGTTGCCCCTCACAAGAAACACATCAGGCTCTCTTGTCCTCTATGCCTTTACTCAGGCCTTTCCCCCGGCCCGAATGCCATCCCCCCCCACCACCGTGCATCCGCCTTCATTTCCTGTGGAGCTCTTACTCTGTGATCACCCCTGCACCCCAGGTCCCTGGCACCTCGCACGTGCCTCTGTCCATTGCCTCGACATGCTGCTGTGGAGGGGTCAGTATCCTGCCTTCTCATATCTGTGTCCCCGGTCCCAGCCCAGGCCCGAGAGACAGGAGGGAAAGCAGGGTGGCGAACTGGGTGACAAACTCACGTAGGGGTCCCGGCTCAGCAGCTCCCACCTGGATGGTCTCAGTTTCCTCATCTATAAAATGGGGATAATAATCTCTCTTACATCAGCTTGTTGAGATGATTCAATGGCACGAATCGCTGGATGGCACTACCCCAGGGGATGTTTTGGAAATGGATGAGGGCGTTCTGGATCGTCCCAACAGTGGGGGCAAGTGGAGAGAACTGCTGTATTGAGTGGGCAGCAGACTGGGGAAGGCAAGGGATGCGCAAGGAGGGGGACAGTCCTGCCCGGTGAGGAATCGCTCCATAACCCACATGACTGCCGCGTGTCCTGATGGACATGCGTGCAGGGGAGAAAAGATGTTTATAATTATGTGAGTCTAGACTCTAGCTCTGCCTTACATATAATAGAAAGCATTTTTGCACAGTTGAATATACACTGAATTTTCCAGAGGTGCAACTAAGTAAAGACAAAAACGAGAGAAGTCTGTATTTAGTTTTATTTGGAACATGCCAAGAACTGCTCACGTTTTTGGACGGTGGCGCTGTGGGAGTGGGGGCATCTCTGCTCTGTGCATTGTAGTCATCACCTTCCTGTGCATTGTAGTCGTCACCCTTTTGAGGGGTCTGCGCTGGGCTCGAGCTCCTGACACCTTCCTTATGTCTTCTGGAGCAGCTGGGCTGGAGCGCGTACTTGTTCCGACAGATTTGATTTCATGTAAGTTTCTTTATATATCTCCTTTATATTCTAGTTGGGGCATTATATATGGTTATTTAAAAAATCATGTGTGTAGATAGGTTACAGCATCCATGGGAGTAATTTCAGAGTATTAAAGAGGATATCACATAATTTTAACATAAAAAGATCTTGTCGGGCATGAGGGGCTGGAGAACCAGTTTGCAGAACACTGAGGAAGTGGTAAGAATTGAGACAATATTGTTAGGGGCTCAGCACACATTCGATGGGTGAATGCATGAATGACCAGAGACATATTGTTGGAGGGGCGGCTCTCTGATACCCCTCACATTACCACTCACAGAGGATGTCTTGCTTGGGCCCAGCGGGACCTGTCTGCTCTCAGTTCTAGAACTTTCCGTGGAGCCAGCTAAGCACAAGGCTTTTTTGGCTCCAGGAGCCAGCTCCTCTCTGGGTCAGGAAATTGTTCAGGATGACTTTAGCCTTGCCTTCAGGACCCCTGAACAGAGGCCTCTTGGATATGAAGGCCCAGCCAGAAATGGATCAGGCCCACTATCCCATCTCCTGGGAGGCAAGTGGGAATTCCTGCCCAGGTCCAGGCAGATGGGAAGGGAAGGGTGGGGAGCGTGGTTCTGAGTGTCACACTCCTTCCTGCTGGGAATAAAAACCATCACATTTGTTGGGGCGCCTGGGTGGCTCAGAGGGTTAGTCGTCTACCTTCGGCTCAGGTCATGATCCGGGGGTCCCAGGATCGAGCCCCACAGGGAATCTGCTTCTCCCTCTCCCTCTGCCCCTCCCCGTCTTTATTTCCACATTTTCCCTTTACAGGTAATGCACACCGTCAAGAGGACTCCAGACAGTATGGAGTGTGGAATTCTCTATTTTCTCCTACTAACAAGAGGCAGGCTGCCATTGTTAAGAACTCACCATGTGCCCTTCTTTACATTTTTGCCCAACACCCAATGCACTCATGTATTTTTTTTTCTTTTACAAAACCTAGATCATATTAAATCTATACTATTCTATAACGTGTTTTTATACTAGATAATGTGTTGAGGACACCTTCCCAAGGCATCGCGTACAGACCAACTGCTAGTCATTCCGTGGATGTACCTTCATTTATTTGGCTTGACTTTTTTTCTTAAACATCTTTTTTTTTCATAGAAGAAATACATGTATATGCTTTAAAAGTAATAAAAAGTGAATTTCTCTCTGGCGGCTTCCTTGAATAGAGGGAGGCTGACAGTTGGAATAGGAGAGAAGCCCACAGACATACAAGTTTTAAAATAAATGTTCTGACTCTTCTCTTGGAAGATCAGGTCCTGAGTGTTTATTTATATAAATAAACAAACAAAGGAGAATCGTTCATGAACCCATGACAAGAGAGTGTCACGGAGGAAGGATTATGACTAATCCAACTGGACCTGTGACTCTAGGTCTAATATAGGAAAAACAAAAAAACAAACCCTTCTGGAATTTAACTTAGAAAAAGGAAGTTGCACTTCCACCAAGATTGCCAAGAGCATATAACGTGTCAGCCTGGACGTGCCAGGGTCTCTCTGGCCTCTGGATGAGAAGCCCCAGCCCAGAGGGAAGCAGAACTGAGAGACAGCCAGAACTGGATGCAAGAAAAATTACAGACCCCTGGATCCAACTGTGCTTGAAGCCTGCATGTTGACATTTTCAATACACGAGTAAAGAGATCCCCGTTATCGCTTCACCTGGTTTGATTTGCATTTCTGTCACTTGCGACCAACAGAAACCTGAACATATCTTGAGCGTTTGTCTTGTCCGTGCAACTGAGGAAAAGTTTGAAAGAGGAGGTGACACCCGAGCTGAGCATGCCTGGAAGGATGATAAACACACAAAAGGAAAAGGGGTCTCCAAGAATGAGGAGAGGCATAGAGGCGGGAGAGAGCAAGGTGTAGAAGTCTTGGTGTTTCTAGAGAGCACAGTGGCAGGGGCCTCTGGCGGAGAAGCCCACCCCACCGGGGTAAGAACAGGGAGTCCCTGCCACGCAGGTTTGGAGTCAGCCCGGTGGAGAGGGGAGAGAACCAACCCAGGTGTTGGGAAGTCAGCTTGGAGGCCACGACTTGAGTCCAAATCCAGGACTCTTTTCACCCCCAAGACGGTGATGGCCGGAAACGGGAAACAAAATCCGAGCCCTGAGAGGAAAAGCGGGAGCACAATTCCCCGGGGCTTTGGTCAAGGCCCAGTTCTGAGTAAGAAACCGTATTTGATGTAGAGATCTCGCTGAAGCCAGAGCAGTCTCCGGATGGCTGGGGGGCACCACGAAGCTCGGGGACACACATCAGCTTGTCTTGGGTGGACCTCCAGCGCCTCTGTTCAGGCCAGCGTCAGAGAGACGGCCTGAGGGTCTTTTGCCCCCGGACCAGGCAGCGCATCATGAATAACTCCTTACTGGCTACGAACTCCTTGCTGGGCACGAAATCATTTTATGAGGGAAGTGCCATTATTATCTCCGTTTTACAGATGGGGACACTGAGGCACAGCAAAGTGATGGGACTTGCCCAAGGTCCCACAGCTAGTAAGTAGCAAAGCTGGGATTTGAACCTGGGCAGGCTGACTTTGCCCATGCTGTTAGCTTTCTGTCTAATGGGAGGCTTGGAAGTGTGAGGGTGCAGGCAGGTAAGCACCCTTCGCCTCTGCCTCATCTGCATCCTAAAAACACGGCAGGAATGGTGCTTTGTGGACTCGTGAGAGGTCTGGCTCCCCTTTTCCCTGCTGTCCCTGCGGAGGGCTTGTAACTTCTACAGCTCTGGGGCAGGGGTGGGAGCAAAGAGGACATGTCCCTCTGATCTTTCACCTTACCATGGAAATTCTCAACCCGAGGATCTGTCCCCAACAAAAGGAAGAGGTCCAGACGATGGGAATAGTTCAGAATAGTGAAAATCATAATGGTAGCCAACGGGAAAAAAAGAAATCAACTGGCTAGGACCCACAGACCCTATCTTAGGGCAATGGTGAGGTCGGGTCTGATCTCAGAGGCAGTGCGTGTAGCTTCTAAAAACTCCAAGTCTTGCAGCTCTTTATAGGAGGGGACTGCATCCAATCTCACTAAGGCAGAGTAGGTAGTTGAGAACAAGGCTTCGGCATCAGCCAGTCTTGGGTTCTGGTTTCAAGTTTCCCCTCTGCTGTTTACCGTGGGAGCCATGGGCAAGCCCTTTAACCGCACAACTTAAAATGGGAATAATAAAGGTACTCGCTTTGTAGGAAGTTGTCTGGTGTAACGAATAAAGGTTTGTAAAGATGACAACCCAGGGCATCGAGCAGGAGGGCTGCTCACTAAGTTTATATTGGATTGAATGAAGTGAATGAAATACTTCAGTGAATAGAAAACATTTTAAGGTTAAGGAGGGAAAAAAGAAACCCAGCTGCAGTTCTGGCTCTACACCAGATGGCGACTCGGAAATGTTATGTCTGAGTGGGGATGAGGACTGAAGGGTCAGGGGAAGCCAGGACAGTGGGGCGGTGGCCGGTGCAGGGGGGAGGCTTGGGACTGCACTGTGTTCTCCTGGACTGTGGTTTGTGTGATGTGGATGTGAAGAGGAGGCCCCCCACCAGTAGAGCACCTACTGGGTGCCATCCCCCAGCAGCGGAATCCATCCTCCCAGAAGTCTGCCTGGGGGGCTTTGTGACCCCATTGTACAGATGAGAAAGTCGAGGCCCAGGGAGTCTGGACATGCCCCAGCATCAAGACCAGGACGAACCCAGACCTGCCGACTCTCAGCTATCCTTCTGCCTATCCGACCAGGGGCGAGGCAGGGGGACGACTCTTCTGCAGACCCAACATGTGCTGTGGAGCTGCAAAGACATCTGGTTTCTGGATCTTGGGACCCCCCCCACCCGCAGGCCAGGGGAGGAGGAGAGGAGGCTTCTAAGCGGGGGACTCTTTATATCCCCCCACCTTGCTTTCCTCACTTAGCAACCTCATCGCAACCTCTGCAAAGGCCAGGTGAGAGTTCAGGGCTCAGCAGCTGGCCCGACACCAAGGGCAGAACCCAGACCAGTAACCCTCCAAGCTGAGTGCCCCCCGCCACTCCCTGCCCAGCCCCCACCCCCAGCCCGGGGCCTGCAGTAGTTCTCCGCTCATCACCTGAAGTGGGACTGACCCCCCCCACCCCCAAAGGAGGCAGCACATGGGGCAGTGCTGATGGGAGAAGCAGACGTGGCCTAATGGGGCTCTGGGGAAGGGAGGTGTCGAGTGTGGCAGGAGGGGTGTGACCCCAGAGCTAATGACATCAACAGACCCTAAGGGCAAATAGGGCCAAACTTCCTGGGGCCATGGGAGGGAGCAAAATGTAGGCCTTGAGCCTGGTGTAGGTGCCCTGTGGGCCCCCACCCCCTTCAATCATGTCCTAGTGTGGGCAAGGGTTCACCCTGATATTAATAATAACAACAAAAAGAATAACGGTCACAGTCGTCTACTGATGCTTGCCAGGCAGGTGACGAGTTTCCTCTGCTCGGTCTTGGGCTTCACAATGACCCTCTGAGGTAGGTACTCTCTTGTCGCCATTTTGTCTCAGAAGGAATCAAAGAGGTTAAGTCATTAGCCCGAGGTCACACAGCATCTAGCTGGGGTCAGAAGGGATCCGTAACCCACTCCCCTCCCTTGATCTCAGTGGCCATGTGACTCTCCAACTTCAGTGTCCATCAAATCATTTGAGGTGCTGGTAAAAATGCAGTCTCCTCACACCCACCTTGACTCCATAAATCAGAATGCAAGAGGAGCCAGGCTCTGGAAGCTGTGTTTTTGACAAGTGCCCCAGGTGATTCTTACAATCAGGCATGCCTGGAAAATCTTGCACTAGGGCTGTCGAAGGAACCTATCCAGAGAGAGCTAGAAAGTACCCAGATGGCAACATCTGGTTTCTAAAACTGTGGGCCGTGAAGGAGGGGAGGAGGGCTCTCTCGACATTCTGAAGAGGGTGGATGGGAGGCTGGGCCACTGGTGGAGGGAGGGGGACTTTCCATCCCTGCTTCCCTTCCCCAGGCCCCCTTCGTCCAGCTGCCTGGATGGAACGAGGGGTCAAAGGCCTCATCTAAAAGGCCCCGGCAGGTGGGTCTGTCAGGCCTGAGGTGAGGCCCAGTGGAGGGTGGCAGATGGACACCCCCACTCCTCTCCCTGGGGTCAGGCAAGAGCTCTTCCCGATGGACCTTCCCAGTCTCCTGTTGGCCCCCTTCCAGGCCCCTCCTCCCAGATCACCTGCGACTTCCAGCTGGTCAGCTCATTGGACCTACAGTTCCACCCCTCCTCATGAGGACACAGCAGGCCCCAAACCCTG
This sequence comes from Mirounga leonina, assembly GCF_011800145.1. Classification (NCBI taxonomy): domain Eukaryota; kingdom Metazoa; phylum Chordata; class Mammalia; order Carnivora; family Phocidae; genus Mirounga; species Mirounga leonina. The sequence goes on along the minus strand of NW_023270418.1, from coordinate 22,000,799 downwards.
GCTCCCTCATTGCCATATCAAATCACAACCACCCCAGACGAGTGGGGTGCTGTGTGACCTCCACCTAACCAAGCCTTAGAAGATGGGCCAGGTGTGTACTGCATGAGGGCACCCAACTCAAGGAGCAGGTGAGGGCTGAGAGCTGGGCTGACGGACCCCCAGTCACGTGCCCTGGCACAGGGCTGGAGCCCCAGGTTGGGGGTGTTTTCCAAATTGACATAAGAGCCCCATATGGGCAGGTCCATTCTGCAAGAGGAGGCTGAGATTTCCCCTGGGGTGCCTGGTTGCCAGGTCATGGGTCTTTGGGCCCCTGGACCCTCTCTAAGACCAGTCATTTCAAACTGCTTTGGCCCCTGAACTCTTATTTCAAATATCTTATATAAAATAATCAGTAACAAAAACACTAGCCAATAAGGTTTGAGCCCTTCCTCTGTGCCAGGCTCTGTGTTAAGCGCTTCGCATGGATTTTCTAATTTAATCCTAAAAATAACCTCATGGATAGTTACTATTATTATTGCCAATTTATAGATGCAGAAACCAATGCATAGATCAGTCAGGTAAACATGGTGCTGCTTCTCTGACTCCACACTTCTAGCCTCCAGGGTTCCTCAGAGCTCAGCTGAAAACCAGTGCACAGGTAATCCTAAACATTTCTGGAGCCATGGCAGCCACCTTGTGACCATGAGGGTAGTTGAGAAGCCAGCTGAGGGCCCTACTTCCACTGAGTTGCTGAATTTGCCAACTCTCCAACTGCGCATTCTGGATGAGATAAGACATTTCTTGCTATTCGAGCTCTTTTCATTGGTCTTTCTATCACATGCAGGCAAAACGTGCCAACTGAGGTGCTCCATGAGGTCTGCGGTGGAGTTGCCTGAAGTCACACCCTAGCCAGGGACAGTGGAAGGCTATTGCCCCGGTGGGGAGCTGTGTGACCCAAGCCTCCTCCCCATCAGGAGGTTCTGTCTCTTCTATCCGGGAGGGGCAAATCCATCCTCAGACCTTTCTAGACAAAGCAGCTGTCAAGAGAGTGTTGCTATAAGAGAGCTTCCATGTTTATCCAGCAAGAAAAGACATTCCACCTAACGTGAGTGGCAGACAGACCATGACATGTGTCCTCTAACCAGAAACACACATGAGTCTGTCCTGGGTCCCTGGCAGCTTTACCCTGAGAGCCTTTATATCTGTCCATGACTTGCGTTTCGTGCAACCAGGAGTTCCTGTGGATCACTCGGGATCTTGGAAGAAGCCAGAAATCCTATCAGCTGGGACGTTGAACAAGGCTGAACGAAGGGACTTTATAGAGGTGCAAACGGGGAATGCCTGCGGAAGCACCCTAGAACCAGCCACAGCAGGGGGCCGTTACCTCCCTAGGCCTGAAGGCACCGGGGCAGAGAACCCCGCCAGGACTGGGGTGTGAGAGGGGCCCCCCACAGTGGGACACAGCTGAACCTAGTTGTAAACACCCCAAACCCTCTCCCCTCCCACTCTGGTCTCCTACCAATGTCTCCCAACCACCATGGAGAGTAGGGGAGCCTGGGATGCGCTCCCTAGAGGTTGACCCCCCCTGGGGCAGGGAGGGCAGGGCGTAGGGGGAGGGGCAGGAGGTCCACGGACGTTCCAGGCACTTGCTCCAGGACCTCCACGGCCCCCACGTTGTTGGAGGTGCAAGGGGAGCCGAGCGAGACCAAGGCCCCCCAGTTCCAGTAAGGCAGGACCCAGGTTTGGAGGCATTGAGCAGACAGCTGGTGGTGGGCTGCCTTACGGTCAAGTGGGGAGAACCCCAGGGGTGAAGGAGGCAAAGAGCCAGCTACCCTGCCAGGCAGGCGCCAGAGGGGTTCTCAGGAAGGGCGCTTGCAAATCAATGGCAAATGATGAAAAATGCAGACGGATAAATAACTTAAAAGATCCAGGCTTCCTGGAAGTGGTTTCTGATCTCTGCGTGGCTACTGGGCAGCCAGGCTGGCAGGCTCTATTTTTAATCAGTTTGGTGGAGACAACTGGTTCCCTGGGATTGCTTTGAAAGGGGGCTTTGCCTCTGTTTTCCCCATGGGGCTGCTTCCACCCCCGTGCCCCGGTGCCCTGCCTCTCTAGCCCCAGCATACGAAAGGTCACCGGGAGCCCCTTCTGTGCACCCAGGAGAGGTGAAGACTGTGGGTTTGGATCTCAGAAAGAAGTGTGTTCAAGCTCCCGTCCTGCTGCTTGAATGACGTATCTGGGGGCAAGCTGTTTGATCGTGGAACCTAATTGCCTCATCTGTGAAATGGGACAACAGTAGTACCAACCTCACAGGGACGTTCTGAGGATTTAACACAACTGGGTCTGTGCAGGGCTCCGCACGCAGTCCCTACAGAGGAAGGGCTGGATGAATGGGAGAGGAAGCTGAGCTGAAATTCGGAGGGGGCAGAATTCAGGTCCACGTCCTAGCTCTACGGAGCTCTCTAGGCTTCGGTGTCCTCAGCTGTAAGATGGGTGGCTTGGCTGTATCCACCGTCTGTGGTTGACCCGAGGGCCGGGTGACATGATACCCATGTGGCGCCAGACCGATGGCAAGCGCTGGACAGATGGCAGCTGTGGTGGTTGATGTCATTATTTCATAAGAACCCTGGGATCAAAGAACAAATAATCAGAGTCACTACTAGAGGGCGGCGTCTGAGCGGGGGGAGGATGCTGTCACGCGCACACACAATGGAATATTATTCAGCCTTTGAAATGAAAGAAACTCTGTCATTGACGACAACGTGGATGAACCTGGGGGGCATGAGGCTGAAATGAGCCAGATGGAGAAAGACAAAGACACCTGCTATCACTTATATGTAGAATCTTTATTATTATTATTTTTTTTAAAAGTTAAATTCGTAGAAACGGGTAGCAAAGTGGTGCCAGGGGCTGGGGGTGGGGGGAGATGGGGAGAGGTCGGGGAAAGGTACAACTTTCAGCTATAAGATGAGTAAGGTGAGGAGCTAATGTCCACAACCATGGCTACAATTGCAATTGATAACACTGTATTGCATCATTGAAACTTGCTAAGAGATCAGAACTCAAGTGTTCTCACCCAAAAAGGGTGGGGGGAGTAGAATGTGGGGTAAAGGAAAGACACAAGACACGTTCTCATGCCCAGTGAACAGACCACGCCCCAGGATGCCATAGGTAGAGAGGCAGAATCTCTCTCTCCCCCGCACCGAGGGCCTGCATTTCCTAGTCGATACCGCACACGTGGGGCCCTCTGACCTGTCACAGTGCCTCCCCCAGCCAGACGGGTACCCCGGAGAGCAGGAGACCATGTCTCTCTTTCCCCATTTCCCATATCTGAGTTCTGGACCGGTATACAGTCAGTGCTCAATAAGGACAATTGCACATGTGTGCATTGTGTTATGGCTTACAAAACATAACCACGCCTGTTATCACCTCTCAACCCAAAGCCTCAGTCCTCAGGCTACCCCCATTTTACCAACTCAAATGGCCCAGGAGACTTGTCTCAGGCCACACAGCGACTGGGGATCTAAGTATGCTCGCATCAGAGCTTGGCTAGTCCTCTGAAATGCTAGCTGAGCTGGTGGTTTGTTGTTTTTTTTTTTGTTTTTTGGGGTTTTTTGGGAACACTTACAGTGTCTCAGACCACGTGCTCTGTGTGTTACATCCACCGTCTGATTTAACCTTCGTCACAGCCTTATAAGGGAAGTGCTACGCTTGTCCCCATTTTACGCTTGGAGATGCTGAGGATCCTGATGTAGAATTACTTGTGCCGGCCACACAGCCGCCGAGCAGAGCCCTGACTTGGAACCAGGTCCACTCGGGAGAGCCTTCCAGAGCCTTCAGAGTTCACCCTCTCAGCCACCATTCTCTGACCACCATTTTCTCTCCTGACTCCAAAGCCGATTGGGTGATGATGCAACACCCCTTCCTCCAAGATGTGCGTGTCACTTGTCCTCTCGCCTCATGCCCATACCCAGGACAAAGCAAGGCTGGGGGTTGGGGGACGTGCTGAGAGGTGAAATGGCATGACCAGGGTCAACGCAACAGTTAGGCAACAGATCCAGGATTAGAATGAGGTCTGGTGCATTCCAGAGCCTGCGTTTCTGTCATATGATATTGCCTTTAATCATATTTAATTAATTTCATATTTAATGTTACATACTTATATGTCATAGCAGAGTCCTTATAGGTCATTAATTTCTCATTTATGGTTCCTACACATTATGTTAAGGATTCGTTTGTTGTAGTTAAGGATTCAAGAGATGCTGTGTCTACAGTGTTTACTGCACATGGTTTCTATACAGAGTGCGGACTCTCCAAGCAGCTCTGAGCTCCTTTTGAGCAAGGACTGGGTTTCAGCTGCCTTTTTAGCTGTGGCACCCAGCCTGGTGCCCGGCACAGCACGGGTACTTAAAGCAATGAATGAAATAAATGAAGAGTGGAGGAGCTGAACGTCCAGCCACCTTTTCGAATTTCCTTTGCTGCTTTCCAGTGCTCTTTCCTTCCCATCACGACCTCAAAGATCTGAAGTTGCAGGAACCACATGTGGCACAACTGTATGACCCAGGACTCGTGTCAGCTGCCAAGGGGTGGACTGTGTATGGCAGGTTGGCTGAGCACATGGGCTCTGGACCCCGCTTGCCTGGGTTCACATTCTGACTCTCCCGCACTAGTCCCGGGACCTCAGGCAAGTTACGAGCCTCTCCCATTAGCAGAAGGGATTGCCACAGGCAAGCAAGACTCGGGGATAGGAGTCCCTGCCACCTGGGTGAAGGCATTTCGGGCTCGACCAAGGGGCCAGGCAGACGGGGTATTTGCAATCAGTGCCTTAATGCCTCTCCTCCATCTGACTCCCCTTGCGGCCAGCTTTGTGCTCTTGCCTGGCCAAACGCATAAAGCCTTGTTAATAATGAATAGGCCCCTGTCTGCCTTACTTAACACTGAGCTCCAAGCAGATGCACAGTCCTTTATAAATGATCTGGTCCAGCTGATTAGGCCCCACGGGGCGCATTCCTGCAGCCAGCCTCTTGTTCCCCGTAATGGAATCATAATGTTAATGTGATTTCAATTAGGGCTCCGTTACAGAACACAGGTGCTAGAGTGAGCCTGCGGGCTGGGAGACCTCCCCAGGGACTCATTTTCCTGGGAAAGGTACGTGTGTTTCCAAGGCCTCTGCTGTGAAAACAGAGAGAAGAGATATCAAAGCCCACATTCCCTGCTCTTCGGGGGCCCTGGACCTGTGTTTCTTATTTGAACTTGACTAGTGTGTAGGCGCCCTTAAGAGGAGGAAACATGTCTTGGGGACCCCTGAGGTCCACAGGCCCTCACACCCCTATTTGAGCAATTCGGGCCCAAGATCCAAAATATTACTCTAGGAAAATATCTTTCCATTGTAAATTATCACTGCAAAGGAGAGACCATCTTGATAAACGGCAACAGCATTTTTTTTTCTTACTAAAAATAGCTCATGTGTAAGGAGGGTTTACTACGTGCCAGGCATAATCCTTAGTATTTTATGTGTATGAACTCATTTTTTTAGATTTTATCATCAAAACGAAAGCATGCGTTTTTGGAAAATTTTCTCGGGATGCAAGGATCCCCAAGAACACATTGTCAGTCCCCAGTCTGAGAAACCCTGATCTGGATCAGCCAATCTGGATGGCACCTTGAAGAGCACTGGACCAATTCTCGTCCTCCGGATGAGGAAGCAGACAGTCAGAGAGGGGAAGGGTCTTGCCCAAGCTCTCCAGCAAGCCCGGGGCCAAAAGGAGACAGGAACTCGGGTGTCCTGACTCCCAGCTCTAGTGCCTTCCATCATGCTCACTGTGGAGAAAGTACAGAGGAAATTAAAAAAAAAAATTCCAATTCTAGAAATTTCCATTGTTAAGATTCTAGATATCCTTCCAGTCTTTTTTCTATATACATATACGCACTTTATAGCATAAAATGGGGTAATAATGAATAGACTATTTTGTAATCTGGTGTCTTTCCCTGCCTAAATCTATCAGGTCCACTGGGCAGCCCTGGGACATTTATTTCTCAGACCGTGTCATAAAGCACCCCAGAGGTTCATTCTTGTTCATTCTCCTTAACCCAAAGCTGACTGGAAACAACAATGAATTTGGAGAAGAAGAAGAAGAAGGAAAAAAAGAATAAGACCTCCATCTTTTATTAAACTATAAAGAATACCTGCTAAGTGCTATAAAATATGATCTCAAACAAGAGAGAAAACAGTCCACAGGAGGAAGTGGGTGTCCCTCCAGATGGCACAATGGAGAGGACTGTGGATGACAGGGGTCCGGGCTGAGTTCAGGCCATAGACATGTCAATCACTTCCCCATCCAGACCCAGTTCAATGCCACAGGGCAGTGTGGGGTTGGGGAGGGAGCTTGCTTGCTGACTCACCTCTCTCTCTGCCCAGCACCTAACACTGCCCAGCATGGGGACACTGCTAGTGAGGCAGAGAAGGAGGGAGACAGGTAGAAGTTGCAGATTGCAACTCTGGAGCCTCACAGCCTAAAGGTCTTTGCTGAGAGTCTTGGAACGCTGAGCATGGAAACTGGGGGGCTATGCACTCAAAAAGGAAATGAAGGATTTAGTAAGAGTGTGTTGGAGAGCACACACCCAATCACTCCCCAGATTACCTACCCTGCTCCTTTCAACATCATCCTTCAACAAACAGCTGGCCTGTTCCAAGGTGAATGATGATCACAAAGAATCATCAGGGGGCTTAAAAAAAAAAAGAAAAAAAAGAAAATGGAGGTGAGGAACATAAGCAAAAGGAAAAGAGCTTACATCATAAGAGGAATTACTGTAAAAAACAAAAACAAAAGCTGAGGGAGAGTTCAAGCACATAGCTCTCCATGCACTCAAAGAGATCACTGGCGGTCTGAGTTCTCTGAGCAAAGAGATGTCCAGGGTTCCTTAAAGAGGTATGGCAAGGCCATAGACAGAAAGAGACTGAATTGGCGGCACTCAGGAAAGAACTGGAAGCAAGAAATAAAGCTGTTTAGAAATTAAAAAGCAGGGGCGCCTGGGTGGCTCAGTCGTTAAGTGTCTGCCTTCGGCTCAGGTCATGATCCCAGGGTCCTGGGATCGAGCCCCACATCGGGCTCCTTGCTCGGTGGGAAGCCTGCTTCTCCCTCTCCCACTCCCCCTGCTGTGTTCCCTCTCTCACTGTCTCTCTCTGTCAAATAAATAAAATCTTAAAAAAAAAAAAAAAAGAAATTAAAAAGCATATCGGAAAAAAAAAAAAACAAGATAAAGAACAGAGAAGGGCACGTAGCGAACACCTGCAGAAAACCACACAAAAATAAATGGAAAGGCACAAATAAATGTATAAAAATAGTATATTATTTTACTAGGGCTGCTGTAATGAAGTAGCCTAAACTGGATGTCTTAAAGCAACAGAAATGCCTTCTTCCAAAGTTCTGGAAACCAGAAGCCCGAAATCCAGGTATTAGCAGTATTGGCTCCTCCTGAGGGGTCGGAGGGAGAATCTGTTCCTTGGCTCTCTCCTGGCTTCTGGTAATGGCTTGGCAATCCCCGACTTGCAGCTGCAACCCTCCAATCTGCCACCATTGTCACATGTGTTCTTCTCTGTGTCCCCTCTTCTTAAAAGGACGCCATATTGGATGAAGGGCCCACTCTAGTTCAATATGGCCTCATCTTAACTAATCACATCTGCAATGACCCTATTTTCCAATAAAGTCACATTCTGAGGTACCGGGGATTAGGACATCAACATATCTTTTGGAGGAGACCTAACTCAGCCCATAACAAGTAGTTATAGGAAAGACTAAAAGACATGAAGGACAGACCAGAAAGATTCAATATTTGCACAGTGTTTCCGAAAAATGGAATGGAAGAAAGATGAAAAATATTCAGACATAATGGGGAAAAACTGTCCTGCAATGAAGATCTGAATGTGGAGACACAAAATGGATTCAGGACCATTAGGATAAAGCATGATAATTCTAATAAAGTTCCTGAACTTCAAGGCCACAGAGAGAATTATACGGGCATCCAGGCAAAACTCCGTCTTGAGTCACACAATGGGAGAAATCAGGCTGGCTGCAGACCTCTCGACAAATACTGTGCCAGGGTCAGTGGGCAACATCTACAAGGTCCTGAAGGACAGAAATTGTGAATTTATACCTAGATATGTTTCCTTCCAATAGGAAGGCCAAAGACAGACATTCCCAAGCAACCAAGAGCTTTGAGAATGAGCACCTCTTCCTCCTTCTTGAAACAGACAACTGGGCAATAAAATCTAGCCAGCAAAGGATTTTTTTTCTTTTTAAAAAATTATTTATTTATTTATTTATTCATTTTGGAGAGGGGGGAGGGGCAGAGGAAGAGGGAGAGAATCCTCAAGCAGACTGCCCACTGAGCCCAGAGCCTGACGGAGGGCTCAGTCTCAGGACCCTGAGTTCACGACTTGAGCCAAAATCAAGAGTCGAACCATCAACCAACTGAGCCACCCAGGTGCCCCAGCAAAGGATTTCTTAAAATAAATAGCTCAGAATGGAGAAGGCAGGGTAAATATATTGGTGATAAGCACTGAATCCATTTAAATATAGAAATAACAATCTTTGGGGCGCCTGGGTGGCTCAGTTGGTTAAGCGACTGCCTTCGGCTCAGGTCATGATCCTGGAGTCCCAGGATCGAGTCCCGCATCGGGCTCCCTGATCAGCAGGGAGTCTGCTTCTCCCTCTGACCTTCCTCCTTCTCCTGCTCTCTGTCTCTCATTCTCTGTCTCTCAAATAAATAAATAAAATCTTAAAAAAAAAAAGAAATAACAATCTTTGTGAATTTGGAGTATTGAGCACAGTATAAATGCTGTAAACATCAACAATAAAATAAGTAATATTCATGTGACTAACAAAAATTGGGATATGGAGGACAGAAAGTGGGAGAAAGTGTGAATGTGTCGATTTCCTCATTTTTCACAGGAAGAATCAGTAGATACTTGGAATAAAGTTGGAAAAATGGCATTTTTGAAATACCATAATTATTCTAATCTCATAATTAATATTTTACATAATCATGTTTCTTAACTTTCAATGGCCTGCTAGAAACTAATATCACTGGTAATGAAAAAGAATTTTATCTGAAATTTAGCACTTTCTTCTGTTTCAATTTTCTGATGTATTTTTAAGCTTTTTATTTTGAAATAATTTCAGATTTACAGAAAAGCTGCAAAGTGTTTTCCATATATCCTTCCCAGCTTTCCTTAATGCTCACATCTTACATAACCATGCCATATTTGTCCAAGCTAAGACACTGATGTTGGTACAATACTGTCAAAGTACAGACTTTATTTGGACTTCACCGAATTTCCTACTGATCTCCTTTTTCTGCTCCAGGATCCAATCCAGCAAAGCACAGTACATTTAGCTCTCATGCCTCCTTAATCTCCTTCAATATGTGACTGTTTCTCAGTCCCTTCTTGTCTTTCATGACACTGTCGAAGAGCCATGCTCAGTTATTTTGTAGACTGTCCTCCAATTTGAGTGTCTGGTGTTTTCTTATGATCAGACTGATACTATAGATTTTGGAGAATACTGAAAAGTTCAAGTGCCCTTTTCATGTCGTATCAGTAGGTATATGATAGCAACATGACTTATTACTGGTGACGTTAACCTTGATCACTTGCCAGGTTTCTCTGTGAAAAGAAACTATTTTCCCCTTCCATACCTTATTTTGACAGAAGTGGGTCACTAAGTCCAGCCCTTAACTCAAGGGGAGAGGAATTAATGTCCACCTTCAAGAGGGAAGAGTATGAAAGAATTTGTGGAAACATATCAAAACCACCACAGTAATTAATAAATATTTTTGGAGAGATACTTTGAGGACATTCATCTGCAGTAATTATTACTCTTGTGCTCAAATGATAATTTCCAATTGCCCTCATTCATCCCACAGTTATTATTTGGCATTCTGCATAAGGAAGATTTCTCCCGTCTCCTGCATTTATTTATGTAGTCAGTCATTTGTTTATGTCAGTATGGACTCATGAATATTTATTTTATTCTTTGGGTTATCACCAATACTATCATTATCTATTTTGTTGCCCAAATTATTCCAGGCTTATCTATTGGCAGCTTTATCAGGGTGGCTCCAGGGTCCTTTTTCTTTTCTTTCTTTCTTTTACTGACAAGACTTAATATTTTAGAGCAGCATCAGTTTTACAGAAACTGAGTGGAGAATACAGAGAGTTCCCATTTACTCCTCCCCAGCCCACCTCCATTTCTTCTATTATTAATACCTTGCATTAGTGTGCTGTATTTGTTACAACCAATGAGTCAATACACATTATTATTAACTAAAGTCCATAGTTTGCATTAGAGTTCACTCTTGGTGTTGTACATTCTATGGATTTCAACAAATGTATAATGACAAGTAACCACCATTATAGTCCCGTGCAGAATAGTTTCACTGCCTTAAAAATCCCTTGTGCTCCACCTAGTCATCCCTCCTTCCCCCAGGCCCAGGCAACCACTGATCTTTTTATTGTCTCTGTGCTTTTGCCTTTTCCAGAATGACATATGGCTGGAATCATATAGTGTATAGTCTTTCAGACTGGCTTCTCTTACTTAGCAATATGCATTTAAGGTTCCTGTATGTTTCTTTGTAGCTAGATAGCTTATCTCTTTATTACTGAATAATATTCCACTGCTCGGATGTACCACAGTTTCTTCATCCATCACCTATCCATTCACCTACTGGAACATCCTGGTTGCCAACTTTTCTAAACATTCATGTGCAGCTTTTTATGTGGACAAAATTTTCAAGTAAATTGGATAAATGCCTAAGAAAACAATTGCTGGATCATATGGTAAGATTATATTTAGCTTTGTAAGAAACCACTCTCTTCCAAAATGGTGGTAACTTTTGAATTCCCACCAACAACGCATGAGCGTTCCCAGTGCTCCACATTCTCACCAACATCTGATGTTGACTGCATTTTAGATTTTAGCCATTCTAATAGGTGTGTCGTGGTACTCATCATTGTTTTGATTTTCAATTCCCTAATGACTTATGACGTTGAGCATCCTGTGTCCTTTGGAACATGCTTCCATTTTTTTGTTTTGTTTTGTTTCGTTTTTGTGAGGACTTTCTTCCTTTCTGGTACCATATGATGCTCCAGGCTCATATTACCTGTTTCAGCATTAGAATCAGCCATGTCTCCAAAGATCCTTGGTCTTTGTATTGGAGAATGGTATTTAGAAATCAAGATCCGAGGGCCAGGTGTGTTTGTTGCTATTGGGGTATCACTGCTTCCGGGTCCTTTCAGTAGACAGAGCTGGGAAATATAAGTATACGCACATAACTGCATTTATTTCTGTATCTACCTGTGTGGCTATATAATGCATATATATGATATACATGAGTTACATGTGTCTAATACATACAATAAACATGTGTTCATGCTGACATCTTTTTTTTTAAATTTTTTTTTAAGATTTTATTTATTTGCAAGAGAGAGAATGAGAGACAGAGAGCATGAGAGGGAGGAGGGTCAGAGGGAGAAGCAGACTCCCTGCTGAGCAGGGAGCCCGACGTGGGACTCAATCCCGGGACTCTGGGATCATGACCTGAGCCGAAGGCAGTCGCTTAACCAACTGAGCCACCCAGGCGCCCCCTCATGCTGACATCTTGAGTGTAATCCAAGATTATAGCATTCATTCTAGCCTCCCTGCCTTATTTATTTGTGACTTCTTTCTCTGGCAGTGAAAAACCTGGCTCTCACAGTCTAGGATATACATACTTATTTGTTCAGCCCTAGTATACATGTAAAGTAGTTTTAGCATGGTTCACCTGGACCCCCTGAAGAACAAATTAATGAGAACAGAGTGTCTGTGTATAGTGTTTCCTCTTTAGCTTTATGGTATCCAGTCAAAATATTGTTTTTAAAATTAGGTCATCTTTTTCCCCCACTGGATTCATTTTTTATACTGTTAAAGTCAAGTAAAATTAAATTCAGTATTTTTTTACCTAAAAATAGAAATTTGTTATCTCATATTATTACAGTATACCTCTCTGTCTTTCTACTCTCTATCCATCCTTCTATCCCCCTATATGCATAAAGGCATGTTTGGAATTGTAGTAATCAAATGTTAATAACAGTAGGTTCTGGGTGATAGGATTTGGGGTGATTGTTTTTTGCATTATTTGAGTCCATATTCTGTAATTAATTTTTGTATAAGCATGTATATTACTTTTACAGAAAATGAAAAAGTGTTCTCTAAAATCAGGGAGAAAATGGCCAACAGGTAGAACACTGCTAAGGGGTAAAATTCCTACTGAACTTAGTAGCTAGAATATAATTTTTGAGCCTGACGAAAGCTATCACTTGGGAAGAGTGAGGGACAGGAGCCAGACTGGATGGGTAGAGGAATAAATGGAAGGTATGGACAAGGCAAGCAATGAAGGTGAGTGCTCCTCAAATATGTAGCATGCCTAGGAACTGACTATCCTGTTTGAACATATTCCTGAGCCCCACCCACCAGGGGTCTAGTTCAGCAGGTCTGGGGTAGAGCCGAGAACTGGCTTTTCCACCAAACTCCCAGCTGATGCTCATGCTGCTGGTCCTCAGACCACACTGAGCTGCCCAGATGTAGCCAAGTCATTTGAGAAGAATGATTGGCTGTGAGAGAGGCAGGAGAGAACAATGGAGAGGAGTTGCTTTTTTGGTTTATTTTACTGTTGATGCCTATTTTTTATATGCACCTAGTAATAGAATTACAAAGAGAATTAGACAAATCAATAACCCTAGTGGGAGATTTTAATGCACATTCCTCAGTAGCTTGTGTAACATGGTGGCCAAAAAACCCCCCATAAACCAGTAAGTATGGAGATGATGTGAACAACATGATTAACAAGCAATGCCTGATGTACAGAAAAATACATCAAATAATGACAGAATTATTTTCAAGGGGACATGGAATTTGCCAGAATGATTCTACTGGGCCATAAAATAAGTTTCAACAGATTTCCACAGATTGAACTAACACAGAATCCAGTCTGATCTTTGACCATTGTGACATCCATTATGACAATAACCACAAAGTTTCCAATGTTTGCAATTTATGCATTACACTTCTTTTGCTTAACTTTTATTTGGAAGTAATTTCAAATTTACCCAAAAAAGTTGCAAACATAAAAATAGTACAAAGAACGCTCTTTACCCAAATCCACTTATTGTAAACATTTCACCCCCATTCGCTTTATCGTCCCCCTCCCCCACTCTCCCAACACACACACACACACACACACACACAATGTTTTATAAGTTCTCAGCTGAGAGCGACACTGGCTTACCCGCCATGGGACTGAGTCCCTCATAAGTGGATCCTCTAATCTTCAGTTGAGCTGCCCAAGCACCTAGATGGGACAAAAGTGAGCCTAGCCCCAAATTGCAGATTTGTGAGTTAAAAATCATTTTATGCCAATGAGTCTTGGCCATTTTGTTACACAGCAGCAGGAAATGGAACAGATATTGTGGGCCTTGGGGGCTCCCAAGGTACATGAGGGCATTGTAAGTATTATGAGGGCCCACTGAAGCTCCTGCATTTCCAATGAGACCAGTACACCCTAGGAGGTGATTTTCTTCTGCTGTCCTGGTGCAGGTAAGGAGACAGCTGAGAATTAACTCATCTAAGACTGGAATTTTGTAGGTGAGTACAAAAGATAAATGGAAGAGAGGGGATTCAGGAAGGCATTGGCAAGAGTGTCTTTGACAGGGTGGGTCATGGTAGTCTAGACAAAGGGAGGTAGAAGGTGGTTACCAGAAAGGAAGTAAATAGAGGGGTATGATGGTTAATTTTGTGTGTCAGTTGCGCTGGTAACAGGTGGTCCAGACATTCGGCAAACATGATTTCTAGGTGAATCTATAAGGGTATTTCTGGATAGAATTAGCTTTTGAATCATTAGAGTCAGTAAAGCAGTGCCCTCCCCAATGTGGGTGGGCATCACCCAATCCATTGAAGGCCTGAATAGAACAAAAAAATGGAGGAAGAACAAGTTTGGCCCTTCCTGCCAGATTGCTTGAGCTGGAACATCATCTCCTACCCTCAGGGCCCCTGGTTCTCAGGCCTTCAGACCTGAAGGTAATTCAGACTGAATTACCACTGCCCTTCCTGGATCTCCAGCTTGTACATGACAGATTATGAGACTTTCAGCCTCCATAATTGCATGAGCTGATTGCTTATAATAAATCTCTCCATATATATATATATATATATATGTCATCTCTCTTTGTGTATATATATATATATTCTCTCTCTATATATATGTCATCTCTCTCTCTCTCTCTATATATATATACACACACACACATACCATATGCCACACATATATAGGTGTGTGTGTGTGTCTTTGATGAAACCAATCTCCTATTGGTTTTGTTTCTCCAGAGAACCCTGACTAATTCAAGATCTTGTGACATTGACAGATGGCTGTAATGGGACCAATTCATCAGGCAAGATGGAAACCAGGAAGCTGGGACCGCCAGTGAGAAGATGCATGAAGAACTGTGGCCACATAGGGCAAAACAGTTTGGGGTCTGATGCAACTTTCTCCTACTGGCCACTGCTGATGGTCTTTCAAATTCGAGCCTTCCCTGACCTTTCAATACCCTTCTGTGTGCCCCTCAGGGCTCTGCCTCCCCTCTGTCCAGAGCCCTTTTCTCCCCCCGCCGACCTGCTGCCCACCCCCATGTCTGGCTCCCTGAGGGCTGGCTCCATGCTTTGTCACCTCATCACCCCCGTATCCCCAGCACCTAGTCCGGCACATGCAGAGGCCCAGAAAACCTTTGCTAAATGGACCAATGTGGGAACACAAGGAGTGATGGATGGACCAGAGTCCAAAAGGACTGTCGTGGTGCCGGGAGTCCAACACCCTTTCTGCCTTGTTCTTTCCATCCCACTTTCCAGAAGGTGAAATGAGAAGCCGGAGAGGTTAGAAGGCCTGCCGGAGTCACAGGGCAGAGCAGCCCTGACCACTGAAGCTGTAGCAGAAGCAAGATCAAAAGCGAGGGGGGTTGAGGACACCTGGAAGGGAGCCCAAGAGTCTTTGCTCCGCGGTGGGTCAGCACCTCGCAGGACCACGGCAGACTCCCCTCTTCCCCCATCTTCCCCCGCCACAGGGGCCGGGGTGGGGAGTGTTGGATGACCTGGAGCATACATTTGGCAGCCTGTTAACTTCCTCCTTGCCCAGCTTAGGGGGGCGGGGGTAGGGGGCTGGCTGTCACCTCATTTCCGAAGCAGCTCCAGCTGCTGAGGAAGCAGCTGGACCGCCCAGCTGTATTTCCCCCTCACCACCCCCCCCCACCCCGCCCCCAGCAAGTCAAAGGAAAAGGACAATTAAAAAGAAAACCCAGGGGCAGGAAGGCAGTTTTCCAAGCCCAGGTTGGGGCTGCCGGTGGGGGGGGGGGGGGCACCCTGAGGAAATCCCATTAAATGGATGTTTATTTTAATGGGTAGTGAAGGGAGAGGGGCTGAGACCAATCCTGGGGGTGGAGAGAGACAAGAGAGGAGAGAAGATGCAGGGTCTGTGCCCACAGATGGGCCTTTGTGAGGCTGCCCTTGAGTGAGTAAGTGGCCTAGGTGCAGTGCATGAGGCAGGCAGTGAGTCCTGAGGTGGCTGGTGCACGGGCTGCCTTCTTGGGGAAGGGAGGCACTTCCACCTCTGTTCCTTCCAACGCACCTCCAACAACCCGAGTCCCTGTGACACTCTCTGCTAGGGTTAGGGCCGGGCAAACGGTGACCAATCAGCCCCGGCCCAGGCCCTCAAGCAATGGGGGAGACCCCCCACCCCAGCTAGGCAGGCTGTGATAAGGGGCATGGGGCAAGTTCTGGTACAGCAGGATCACAGAGACCACGGGGACACGAGTGTGGGCCCAGGGCCACAGGGCAGACATCCTCCCCATGGCTGTCCCAGCCTTTGGGACCCAGGGTCCTGGGGAAAAGGTGCCTTGGGACCTGCCCTCACCTCCAGGCAATGGTCTGGAGGGCAGCCACATCCTGAGCATCTGGAAACCGAGCGAGACACTGGGAGCCCTTCCCCCAGCTTCTCTGCCCAGGTGGGTCCCTGTCATCCCTGATGGAGCTGAGGACCTTCCCGATGACTGGTCAGATGCTAACATTCTTCAGGGCGAGCTCACTGCTGCTCTCCCACTCACTCCCTCCCGCGGTCCATGATGCCTTACCAAGACACTGAAGGGTATTCGAGCTGAAAGCTGAAATGCTGCTTCATTCATTCCCTTATTCATTCACTCACTCATTCATTCATTCAACAAACTTCCATGGGGCATCTCCTCCATGTCGGGGACTGTTCTGGGTGCTGGGAATTGCAGTGAAGACAATTAGAAATCTCCATCCCCTCCTGGATAGAGATGATAAAGAAGTGGGTAGAATATCTAGAATGTCAAATGTTGACAAGTGCCGTGGAGAGAAATCAAGGCCAGGGCAAGGTCGGGGAGGGGAGGTATTCACGGCAATATTCAAATAGCCTCCAATATTCCTCTTCATTCTGAGATGGAGAGGTGCGTGTGGCCAGGCCCAGAGCTAAGCTTTCTCTCACTCCCTCCTCACTGCTGCCCTGGGAGTCTCCGCTTTGTGAGTGACAACACAGAGGCCACCCAAAGAGGACACCACACCTGCTAGCAATGACAAGCCAGTTGGAGTGGGCCCCCACTGGCCCCCGACCCTCAAGGAGTCCGGTGCGAGGGGGAGGCAGAGAGGAGGTGGGCCTCCCCCAGCCATCCGGTGATGCCCAGCCTGGGGGCCCCCAGTCACGGGCTCTTGCTTTGGCTCTGACTCAGGAAGTCTTCACTGATCAGGAGTCTTGCTAAGTGTGTGGCCCTGGTCTGGGGACGGCCCCAGCACTGACCATGTCCCAGGCCCTCTTAGGGGTCCCACCTGCCCCTGCTCAGCAGCTAGGGAAGCAGTGCGCTCAGAAGAAAGAATGCTGGGTGGGAGTCAGGAGTCGAGGGTTCCAGCCCCAGCCCCCGACCCCAGCCTCACCTGCTTTGTCAATTCAAGGCCCCGTCACCTCTCTCTGTCTCTCTCCTAGTCTGTAGAAGGAAGGAGTTTGACCCAGAGAATCCTGAGCCCCATGGGGTCTATGGCTCAGTTTCCCCATCTGGACGAGATGCTTTAGCACTGATGACTGCACCCCTGAGATAAGATATGATGGCCTTCCCCATGAATGCAGATTCAGGGGGAGCCTGTGACGTTGGAGGGAGAAACTGGGCAGTGGGGGATGTGGGAGGCTGACTTTTCGCTGACATCCTTCCAAATTATCCACTTTTTTGTATCTGTGTGTACTAGCAATTAAAGGGCTAAATTAAAAAAAAAATTAAACTTGGGCACCTGGGTGGCTCAGTTGGTTAAGCGACTGCCTTTGGCTCAGGTCATGATCCTGGAGTCCCGGGATCGAGTCCCGCATCGGGCTCCCTGCTCGGCAGGGAGTCTGCTTCTCTCTCTGACCCTCCTCCCTCTCATGCTCTCTGTCTCCCATTCTGTCTCTCAGATAAATAAATACAATCTTAAAAAAAAAAAAAATTAAACTTAAGCCGTTCCACAACGTCCCGCCTCCCAGGGGCTGTGAGCCTGCTTAGGTAAGTAAAGGCTCACGACTTACCCTGGAGTTGGCCTTGCTGCTGACGCTGGCTCAGGGCCTGGCACATAGCAGAAACTTCCACCCACACCCTCTGCATTTGCTCCTGTGAGCATGGATTTGCCCACCTCCCCACCCTGCACCTGCTGGAGTCAGGCCCCTTGAGCACAGGGGTCCCACCTGATTCATCTCAGAGCCCCCCACCGCACAGGCACGCACGTGCTCGCACACACAGGGACACACATACGTGCAGACATGCACACGCACGCACAGACATACATAGACATACAGACGCATACACACAAACAGACACGGCTACACACCCAGACACGTACTCCCACCCCACCCTCTGGGGTGCTTTACACATCCCTTAGTCAGTGATTAAGACATATTTACTAAATAATAAATGAGTGCAAACTCTCAGATCCAGGAAGCCAGAGCCCCGCCTGTCTGCAGTCTCCCTCGCCCCCCAACCTGCCTGCAGTCGGCCGGAGGGAGAGACTGCGCAGAGTTGGGGTGCTCCCGCTGCCTCTAAGGGACCCCACCCTCCGTCTGGCGGGCCTGTGAGCACTCTGGGTCCACCCCAGCCAGTCCGCACGCCCTGAGACCAGCAAGCCTGCAGTCCTGACCTCTGTGGTCTGGGCCATCTAGCCCAGCTGGGCTGTTCCCTGGCTCAACTCGAACCTGGCTCTCTCGGGATGCAGCGTTCCCCATTCACAGGGAATGGCCATCAGACCACACTTGCTGTGGAGGCGGGAACGGCTCCCTCCCTCCCTCTCTTGAGCTGCATTGAGGGTAAGGTGGACTGAACATCAAATGTTGGGGTTCAGATGGCTTATTGAAGGCAAGACCTAGTGCTGGCCCAGAGTGCCTGCCTACACCTGGACCCCAAGGCCCCTGCTGCCTCCCGGGGCACAGATGGAAGGTTCAAGAGGGAACTTGTAGGCATCAAGTTTCCAAATCAGAGCCCGGCTGCAGAGGGGGTACATCTAAGAACTACACCCAGCTCTGGAAGTTCCTGTGGGAATTATCTGGTTTAGTGGTTCACAATTTGGGGTTTCGTGCACCCCCAGTAATATACAATAAAGGGGGGCTGTCTGACAAGATTACCTTGACTAGCCCTTATTTCATAAAAGAAATGGCACTCTTCAATGCCAAAAATGTGAGGGGAAGGTGGGCATGATTTCAAGATCATGGACAGTTCTGCACATGGAAACCGCGGTGCCCTTTGGGAAGCTCAATATACAGTGCTTGTTTTCCTTCCTTAGCGATAAGACCGATAAAGACCTCGTTGCTGACTAGCTCCAGGAGGCAAGATGGTGTTTGGAATGATGTAGAAACTGTGTGCAAACTGGGGCCCAGAAA
The DNA here is from genome assembly GCF_011800145.1 of Mirounga leonina. Classification (NCBI taxonomy): domain Eukaryota; kingdom Metazoa; phylum Chordata; class Mammalia; order Carnivora; family Phocidae; genus Mirounga; species Mirounga leonina. Next base: position 21,981,836 of record NW_023270418.1, on the reverse strand, counting down.
GGAGTGACGAGTTCGAGGTCCCGTGGGAAGCAGGTGGGGCTCTTTCCGCACTGCCGACTCCTTAAAGCGAGGTGGGCTCCGAGGGCCTGGGGGCGTGGGGGACTGGTCCCTGCTAGAGGCCTGGAGGGGCGATGCCTAGAGCCCTGGAGGATGGGGAGCCTGTGGGCCCACCTCTTCTCAGCTCCCTGCCGTCTGCCGGGCCCTGCTCCAGAGCCAGGCTCCAGGCTGTGGCGTCAAACTCTTGCATCCTCCCCAACTGCCAACTGTTCCCTCTGGAATGCTCTGGGCCCTTGGCTGCCGGCTTTCCCGGCATGATGTTTGTCTGGTGCCAGGAGGGACAGGGCCACATGTCCCCCATATGCCACCGGGGTGGGACGTTCACACTGAACAGCTGAGCTGGCCTCCCCTTCCTCCCTCATCAGACTTCCCTGCCTCTCTCCTCCTTGTCTTCCTCAGGGTACCTCCCCCTCCTGACCAGGAAGGAGGTAAAATGGGGTCTTCTAGCATTTGCAGGGCGCCCACACTTTCCAAAGCAGGTCCACGTGCATTGGTTTCAATTAAGCAAATACACATACTCTAAAATCAAACAAAAATCAAACAGGCTCGTATCTTTTGCCAGTACCTATAGGGACAGGTGAAGGGGAGCTCCTTAGAGGTTGACCAGACATCCGTCTCTCTGCCCTTTTCTCCAACCCATCACCCCATCATCCATCTGTCTCTCCATTTCTCCCTCCCTCTCTCCCTCCCTCCCTTTATCCACTCTTCCCTATATTCATCTTTCCCTCTCTCTTTCCACCTCTCTGTCTCTTCCTCAATCTCTCTATCCTTTCATTCCTCCATTCCCTCCCTAACTTTGCATCTCTCCATCCATCCATTTCTCCCTTCCTCCATCCTTCTCTCCCTAGTCCTTCTACTCATCCTTCCACCCCTTTAACCCTGAATCCAGCCAATCAGTCATCTTTCCCTCTCTCCCTCTATGCCACCGCTCATCCATCCTACCATCAATCTATCTATCCATCCATTCCCCCATCCACCCAACCAATCAACCACCCACCCACCCATCCATCCAATCACCCATCCCTCCCTCTGTGCCTCCCTCAATCTCAGCATCCCTTATTCTTTTTTTTAAATTCTAAGTCTCCCTTTTTTAAATTTTTTATTGTTATGTTAATCACCATACATTACATCATTAGTTTTTGATGTACTGTTCCATGATTCATTGTTTGTGTATAACACCCAGTGCTCCATGCAATATATGCCCTCTTTAATACCCATCACCAGGCTAACCCCTCCTCCCACCACCCTCCCCTCTAGAACCCTCAGTTTGTTTTTCAGAGTCCATCGTCTGTCATGGTTCGTCTCCCCCTCCAATTTCCCCCCTTCATTCTTCCCCTCCTGCTACCTTCTTCTTTTTTTTTTTTTCTTAACATATATTGCATTATTTGTTTCAGAGGTACAGGTCTGTGATTCAACAGTCTTGCACAATCCACAGCACTCACCATAGCACATACCCTCCCCAGTGTCTATCACCCAGCCACCCCATCCCTCCCACCCTCCCACCACTCCAGCAACCCTCAGTTTGTTTCCTGAGATTAAGAATTCCTCATATCAGTGAGGTCATATGATACATGTCTTTCTCTGATTGACTTATTTCGCTCAGCATAACACCCTCTAGTTCCATTCACGTCGTTGCAAATGGCAAGATCTCATTCCTTTTGATGGCTGCATAATATTCCATTGTATATACATACCACATCTTCTTTATCCATTCATCTGTCGATGGGCACCTTGGCTCTTTCCAGTTTAGCTATTGTGGATATTGCTGCTACAAACATCGGGGTGCATGTACCCCTTTGGATCCCTACATTTGTATCTTTGGGGTAAAAACCCGGTAGTGCAATTTCAGCATCCCTTATTCTGCCATCCACTTTCCACCCTTCCATCCCTCCCTCCTTCTCCTACCCATCCCTCTACCCTTTTACCCTTCATTTAGCCAACCAGCCCTCTCTATCACCCCTCCACCCTTTCTCTCACCCATCTCCCTCTCCATCCTTCTCTCCACTTATTGAGAGCTCTCCGTGAACCAGGCACCACCACCGTAACCCATGAGGGGACCAGCATGCTGCATACTGTGACATCTCAATAAGCATTTGTTGACTGGACCTAATGGCACCCCTGCCTTCCAGAGCTTACCCTACAGTGAGAGTTAAGTCCACAGCTAATTCCAATTCTGCTGAGTCAGCAGTTGAGACTCCTCTGTGCTAGGGAAGCAGGTGGACAGAAGAGAAGCACGGGAAGGATCACTGTAAGGAAGGAGTCCTTACAGTGAACCAGGATCCTTACTTACCTGCTCTCTGTGTTTCCTCTTAGCCGTCCTGGGAGGAAGATAGGATTTATTCCCATTTTATCAACTGAGGAGCTGGGCCCAGAGGCCCTGGTGCAGGAAGGAAATCTGAGTACACCTCTGCCCTACCATCAGTTCCACAGTAGGGATCAAATGTGTGATGCCTTTTCTGGTTTTATTGTAAATCCTTCCTCCAGCAAATCCTGTGTTCCCCCAAACACAGCCCCCACTTCAAGGCGTGATGGGTTTGCCCCTGCTCCTTCCCCTGGAATACTCTAGTCCTCTTCTCCCAGAAGAAATCCTACCTGCTCTCCGATATTGATCCCCAAGGATGCCTCCCTCAGGATGTCTTCTAAGATTGCCCCTACCTCTACCAACTTCAGCAAGAGTTAACCATTTTCTTTCTTCCCACAAAAGTTTACTTACATTCCCCCCCCCCCAACACACACACATTACATTGTCTGCCTTGTCTGAAGATGTGTTGAGTGAGGGGGCGGTGTGTCTGTTTTCTCCTTTTGAGCTCCTTAAGTGGGTTGGGGACCTACCATCTGAGTCACTTTGCCGCCCCCACCCAATGTACACACCTCACCTAATACCAGAGCATGTACACTGGGCAAGCAATATGGGTGAGCCAGATTGATAGTCCCAGGCCCAGCTGCCACTCTCCCAGGCCTGTCTCTGTGGGGAACTGGGAGATGGGAGGCCTGAAATCCCTCGTATCCCTTGCTGAGAAGGTATCCTTTGTACTTTACCCTTTGTAAGTTAGCTCTGACTTCTACATGTAGGTGTGTTTGGTTCTGGCTGAAAGCGGAGGAAAGTGGAGGAAAATGGCTCCCTCCATTTTCCTTTGTCATCTCTCCACCGTTGAGACATGAATGACTGACTGTGTCCCAGGGAGGGGAGGAGAGGAGTATTGAACGGGACAGAGTGAGAGCAGAGGGAAACAGTCAGGGAGAAACAGAACAGAGCCCAGCTTCTGTGGGGTTTTTTTAATTAATTAATTTATTTGAGAGAGAGAAAGAGCAGGGGGAGAGGGAGAAGGCAGATGCTTAACCAACTAAGCCACCCAGGTGCCCCAGCTTCTATGTTTCTGCTGGGGGACCCAGAACCTTGACCGGAACAGGGACTGTGACCCTCATGCCCCTGGCTCTCTGCCCAGGATGTCTGGGGGACTCCGTTAGACCACCTCTGAGATTTCCTGGAGAGTCCCATGTCATTGGAGGGCTCTCGCTGGAAGCTACTCTGGTCCCTGCAGGGGAGCCTCCGAGAACATGGTTTTGTGTGGGCCACGTGGGACTTCACGAGGTCATCCCCTCCCAGGCCTTGTCATGTGGGAGAGAACTCAGGGTCACGGTCTCTGGCAGGTGGCGGGAGAGTGACCATCCGTGGAGATGCCCAGTCCTTCTCATCCATCCATGAAAGATGAACAAGACGATGCTGGAGGTACCAATAACTGTGCTAGGTTTCAGGAGATGCTATGTTCAGGAGCCATGGCTTCTGAAAGGCCATTTTTGCATCCATATAAGGGATTCCGGCTGTTTTTTGTGGGGGGGAGGGAGGTGTGATTGGAGCTTGGGGCTGGGAAAACCCTCCCTGGGGCTCCCCACAAGTCCCAGGCCCAGTTGCCACTCTCCCAGGCCTGTCTCTGTGGGGAACTGGGAAATGGGAAGCCTGAAATCCCTCTTATCCCTTGCTGAGAAGGTATCCTTTGTACTTTATCCTTTGTAAGTTAGCTCTGACTTCTGATGGATTTACATGTAGGTGTGTTTGGTTTTGGCTGGGCCTCCAACCCAGCTCTCTGTGGAACGCAGAGCACCATTCTGCCTATAAGCTCATGAGCCCCTTACCCCTACACCCACGATCTGTTGGAGGGCAGAAAATGCCCTCCGGCCAGAAAGCGCCATTCACCGACAGTCAGAACCCTAGGTAGGAAGGGGCATTTGAGCCCGGAAGGAGGGGAGGGGAGCGGAGAACGGGGAGTGGGGGATGGCAACCCCTGATCCACCCCAGCTGTTCAAACATCCAGGCCCCTTCCCTCTTCCTTCCAAAGTCCCCGGTCAGCGCACAGTCCCGGATCGCAGCCGCCCTGGGTCCCTTCAGTAAATACCTCGCAGAGATTTCCTCCAGCAGACTGGAGGCTTCTTGCTAACCCTCCTAGGCTGGAAGCCCACCAGCTCCACAGGAGCCACCAGGGCTGGGTGGAGCAAGGAACAGAGTGGATGACCCTGCTGAGCTCAGAGGCAAAGCACAGGAAAGAGCGTGGGAGGAGGTGAGAGGCCACGGTGCTGGCTGCCGCCCACACCAGCCCCTGGCACTCTCCCCATGCTCCCACCTCTAGCCCTTGTCCACACCGGCCCCTCCTATCCCTTCTCCGCGGCTCTTGGTTCTGCCCACTCCAAGTTCCAAGTAATTCCAGATGGAAACATCTCTCTCCAGCCGCTGGTCCCGTGGTGCCTTGTGTCCTGTGGCCCCGATCACGTTCTGCCTTACAGATATTAGGGTGAGGGTCATGCTGCCTTCCTGTAGCTCTCGAGGCCAAGATGTGAGCTGAGTCCTGCCACGTGGTCCCCAGAGGGTACTGGACCCAGTGGCCTGGGGAGGAGCAAGGAGAACTGGCGGTTACTCGCTTAGTAAGCCTGCACTGGCTGGGACTTTACTTATCTCCTTAACCCCGGTGCAAACATGGTGAGGGGGGCACCCCCGTCTACCTTTCACCGATGAAGCAACCACTATACTCACTGCCCTCCTTATTTACATTTTCTAAGAGTCCTGGGACAGAGGAACATCATGGAGTTTTCTACATCGCTTTCGTATCCAGTAACCTTGCTAAATTCTCTTGTTAATCTTAAATCAGCCAACCCTGAATGACACAGGGTCCGAACTGCGTGGGTCCACTTATATGTGGATTTTGTCCCCCAATAAATACAGTCCCAGACTGCAAATGTGTTTTCTCTTCCTTCTGATTTTTTAAGTAATATTTTCTTTTCTCTAGCTCCCTTTATTATAAAAATACAGTATTTAATGCGTATCCCATACAAAATATCCAAACAAAAAATATGTGTTAATTGGCTGTGTTCTCAGTAAGGCTTCCAGTCAACAGTAGGGTATTTAGTAGTTCAGTTTGGGGGGGAAGTCAAAATTCTACACAGATTTTTGACTGCAAAGGGGGGCTGGCACTCAGTTGGCTGCACTTTATCTGCGAATTCTTTTGGGTGGTCCATGAAACAATCACAGCTTTTGCAATCACCTCTTATTTTTTTCTTTCCTCCCAATATTTATATCCTTTTGTCTTTAAACATCTTTACTTTATCTTCTTTTCTGTCGCACTGTGCTGGCCGGGACCTCCAACGTAATATTAACTAAAAGGGCTATTAGTAAGAATCGTTGTCTTATGGGCTATTTTAAAGCAAATGTTTTCAATCATTCTTCCTGCTTTATAATGTCTGTGATAGGGTTTCCATAGATACTACTTATTAGGCTAAAGAAACATGTCTTTTCTTCTTAGTGTCCTGAGAGTTTTTTCATGAATGGACATTGAAAGTTATTGCACTCTGTTTCTGCATCTGTTGAGTTTGTCATGTAGCATCTCTCCTTGGACTTGTGGATTGCGCTAAATGACATTCATCTATCTTCCTAAGTCAAACCAACTTTGCATTCCTGGGATACATTGAACACGGCCTGATGTGTTGTCATTTTTGTTCATTTGAAGATTCCATTTGCTAGCATGTTATCTGGAGTTTCGTCTCTATGTTCATGAATGAGGTAGTTTTCTTTTTCATTGTGCTGTGTCTGGAGGGGGTATTAAGATTTTACTCATCTCATAAAAATGAACTGGGGATTATCTTCATTTTTCTGACCTCTGGAATATTTTGTGTAAGACTGGAATTATCTGAAACTTGTCTGATAGAACTTGCCTGTAAAGATGTCTGAGCCTAGTGTTTTCAGCAGTGGAGAATCTGAAACTCTGGATTTGGTTTCTTTTGTGGTTCTAGGGCTATTCAGATCAGGCGTCCTATGGGAACTTTAGAAGATACAGCTTTGCATCATATTTCTTCTGGTGCCAATTTTTAAGTTTTATTTTTCTAAGCAATCATGCCACATAATTTTAATATGTATTTAGAGAAAGTTGATAGTATCTTCTGAGTATTTTAGCAGCGTAATTGAAATGTAATTGACATAAATTAACTTTACATATACATGCATACAATTTGATGAGTTTTGAAATATGTATACATCTGTGAAGCCATCACTGCTTTCATGATAGTGAGTGTATCTATCATTTCCCAAAAGTTTCCTCATGCCGTTTGATAATTCCTCCCTCCTCCTCCCCACCTTCCCTATAGGTAACTAATGATCTGCTTTATGTCCCTGTACATTTGTCTGCATTTCCTAGAATTTTATAAAATAGAATCATACAATATATACTCTAGTCTATCTGACTTCTTTCACTCAGCGTAATTATTTTGAAGTTCATCTACTTTGCAATGTGTATCAATAATTTATTCCTTTTTATTGCTGAGTAATATTCCACTGTATGAATACACCAGAATTTTTTATCCTTTCAACTTTCAGTGGACATTCAGGTTGTTGCTAGTTTGGGCTACCATAAACATAAAGCTGCCATGAACATTGATTATAAATATCTGATTGAAACATATACCTTTACTTCTGGTAAATAGAAGTGGAATGGTTGGGTCATTTAGCTGGTATGTATTTAACTTTTTAAGAAACTCTCAAACTGTTTTCCAGAGTGGTTGGACCATTTCACATTCCTACCAGCAGTGTAGGAGAGTTCTAACATATTCTCACCTAACACTTGGTATGGTCAGTCTTTTGCATTTTAGACATTTTAATAGGTGTATAATGGTATTTTCTTGGTTACCTAAGACATTTCCCTATGTGACTAATGATGTTGGGTATATTTTTATGTGCTATTTGACATCTGTATTGTATATTTCCCTTGGGGAAGTATCTGTTCAAGTTGTTTGCCCATTTCTAATATTTGTTTCTTGAGTTTTAAGAATTCTTTGTGTATTCTGAATAGAAGTCCTTTCTCAGACATGTGATTAGCAAATATTTTTTTCCTGTTTGTGAATTGTCTTTTCATTTTCTTAACAATGCCTTTTAAAGAACAAAAATTCTTAATTTTTTGAAGTCCAGTTTTCCAGTTTTTTTCTTTAATGGCCCAAAGTCACATGTCTTCTCTTGTATTCTTCCAGAAATTGTATAATTCTATATATTTTACATTTAGGTCTGCTATCCATTTTAAGAGAATTTTCATATATGGTGTGAGGTATGGATCAAAGTTAATTTTTAAAATATGGACATTCAATTGTTCCAATCCCATGTGTGGACAAGAATATTGTTATGACTTTGTTAAATTAACATTTAAGTGTGCCAGATGGTGAGTCAAGATTCAACAACAAACCACAAGACGTATTGAAATAGAGATAATTTATTATTCACAGTCCTGGAGGAGGTACAGGGTATGCCCCAAGGGGCCACACTGGGAAGTCAAAGCAGAGTGCAGACAGAGAGAGAAAGGCAAAACCTGGGGCATTTGCCTTTCTTAGGGTAAGTGGGTGGAGTGCTTTGGAGTTCCCTGGGCTAAGATGGGATGGTCAATTCAAACCAAAAGAATGGGGTTTTAGTGAGCTCCAAGGGGGTCTTAGGTCATCTAGGGGCACACAAGGGAAAGGCCCTTGGAGGCAAGAGAGACTGATGATCACAAAGGCAGTTGCAAAAGTCGTATCAGGAGCTGGGATTTGCATGTGACTCCATTGGCTGTTATCTAGGGCACACACTTGCACTGGGGGCTGGGGGCAGTATCAGTTTAAGGTCCCTGCAGGTCAAACAAAATTGATGCTGAAGAAGCAATACCATGGAGTACCTCAGGTAAATTCTCATCAACTCTCCCTTCTCAGCTGAATTGCCTTTGTACCTTTGTTCAAAAGCAACAAACCATATATATGTGGGTCTAATTAGAGACTATTTGTTCCATTGATCTATTTGCTTATTCTGATATCACACTGTTTTGATCACCATAGCTGTATACTAAGGCTTGAAGTGAAGTAGTGTAAGTCCTCCAACTTTGCTCTTATTCTATTATGCTATTCTAGTTTGTTTGTATGTCCAAGTGAATGTTAGAATCAGCTTGTGAATCTCTACAAAAGCAGCTTGCCAGGATTTTGATTGGGATTGAGTTGAATCTACAGATCGATATAGGGAAAATTGACTTCTCAACAATATTGAGCCTTCCAATCCATAAACACAATATATCTCTCCATATTTAGATCTTCTTTAACGTCTCTTAGCAATATTTTTCAGTGTACAGGTTTTTCACATCTTTTCTCAGATTTATCCCTAAGTATTTCTTTTTTTTTATATGATTGTAAATGGTATTATTTTGTTTCAATTGCCTACTGTGACTGGAATCTAGACATACAATTGATTATTGTATATTGATCTTATATCCTGCTACTTTTCTTAATTCATTTAGTTAAAGCAGTGTTTTTGTAGATTCCAGAGGATTTGTTGCATAGATCATAATGTCATCTGCAAACTAAAGACAATTTTACTTCTTTCTTTCAAATAAGGATGTCTTCTATTTCTTTTTCTTGCCTGAATGCACAAGCCAGAACCTCCCGTAAAATGTTGAATTGAAATGGTAACAGTGGACATCTTTGACTTGTTCCTGATCTTAGAGGAAAAACATTCAGTTTTATGATCATTAACATCAAGTTGTAGGGTTTTATTTTAATAGTTACCCTTTATCATGTTAAGGAAGTTCTATTCTAGTCTAGTCTAGTCTAGTCTAGTCTAGTCTAGTCCTGAAAGTTTTTATAAAGAATGGATATTGGATTTGACAAATGCTTTTATTGATTCCATTCAAATGACTTTTCTTTTATAGTTTGATAATATAGAGAATTATTTTGATTGATTTTTGAATGTTAAGCCAACCTTACATTCCTGTAATGAAACCCCACTTGGCCATAATGCATTGTCAATTTAATGGTTAAATTAAAAAGTCAGATAATAACAAGTCTTTGAAAGAATGTGGAGAAATTGGAAACTTCACATGTTGCTAATGGGAATGGAAAATGTTGCAGCCACTTTAAAAAAATCAGTCAGTTCCTCATATGACCCAACTATTCTAGTCCTAGAAAGCATAGGTCCACATAAAACATATGAAAAATAAAACAATGTTCACACAAAAACTTGTACATGAATGTTCATAGCAGCATTATTCATAATAGTCAAAAAGTAGAAGCAAACTAAATGTTCTTTGGCTGATGAATGGATAGATAAAATGTATATCCATTCAGTGGGATATTATTTGGCAATAAAAAGGAATAGATTACTGAGACATGCTACAACATGGGCAAACCTAGGAGAGATCATGCTAAGTGAAATAAGCCAGTCACAAAACACCGCACACTATGTGATTCCATTAAAGTGAAATGTCCAGGATAGGGAAATCTATAGAGACAAAAATTAGAAAATAATGATTGCCTAGGGCTGAAAATTTTTGAGGGAAATGGGGAGTGACTGCTAGTGTGTATGGGGTATCTTTTTGGAGTGATGAAGGTGTTCTCAAATTGATGGTTGCACACTCTGTGAATATACTAAAAACCATTGAATTGTACACTTTAAATTGGTGAGTTGTGTGGTATGTGAATAAAGCTGCTATTTTTAAAAAAGAAACAAACATACAAGCAAATGTAGACTCAAAGACTAAAAATAACTGGCTTAGAGCTGTAATTTAATTTTGAATTTAGTCTGAAAACTTTGTCTTTTAACCAGAACATTTAGTCCATTTATATTGATTGTGATTACCTGACATATTTGGGTTTATCCCACCATCGTATTGTGCTATTTGTACATCTTTTCTGTTTATTTCTTTTCTTTTCTCCCCTTACTCTTTCTTTCTTTTCTTTCTTTCTTTCTTTCTTTCTTTCTTTCTTTCTTTCTTTCTTTCTTTCTTTCTTTCTTTCTTTCTTCCTTCTTTCTTTTTCTTTTCTTTCTTCTCTTTCTTTCTTTTTTTTCTTTCTTTCTTTCTTCTTTCTCACTTAAATGGATTAAATGGATTTGATCTTCACTGAAAAACATATTAATGGGAGAAAAAACACACAATAGGAACAAAAAGTAATGTTACCTGCCAATGCCCCTATATCTTGCACTTGACAATCTATCTGGTTTGTGGCAAGCTTTGCCTTCTCTATGAAACTCTGCCCATAGGTACAGCTGCCTCATGATCTGCTTATACGGCCACTAATTTCAGATTTCCATGTGTTTTGAGTTCCATTTCTCTCTCTACTAGTTAAGCAGTTTTTTTTATTTTTTGGGTTGTTACACTTAATATTTTCACATTCTAACTCAGCATAGCACAGCTAAATAAGTTCTACCTTGTTATACTAGACTCCCCCAAATTAAACATTATTAGCGTTGTGTCATACAGTCATTATGTTATGAATTTAACCACATATTTATCATCATCTTTGCTCAACATTCTTTTATGCATCTCAGGCCTTCCAACTCAGATATTTTCCTTTCTGTTTAGAGTATATTAAAAAAAACTGCTTTATTAAGTTGTAATTTGTATACCATAAAATTAATCCATTTAAAGTGTACATTTCAATGGTTTTTAGTACATTCACAGAGTTGTGCAACCATCACCACAATCAATTTTTGAACATTTTTTCACCTCAATAAGAAACCTCGTAACCATTAGCAGTCCATCCACATTTCCCCTGAAATCCCCCAGCCATAGGCAACCACTAATCTCTTTTCTGTTCTATAGATTTGCCCATTCTGAACATTTCACATAAATGGAATCATATTATATGTGGGGTTTTTGTGACTGGCTTCTTCCACTTAGCATAATGGTTTCAAGGGTCATCGTATTGTCACATGTATTAGTACTTCATTGCTTTTAATTGCCAAATAATGTTCCATTGCATGAATATACTACATTTTATTTATCCATTTATTAGCCTAAGGACATTTGGGTTTTTTCCAGTTTTAGCTATTATGAGTAACGCTGCTATAAACATTTATGTATAATTTTTTGTATGGATATATGTTTTCATTTCTCTGGGGTATATATCTAGGAGTGGAATTGCTGGGTCATATGGTAACTCCACATAACTCCACATGTAATATTTTGAGAAATTGCCACTGTTTTCCAAAGTGGCCGCACCATTTTACATTCTCATCAGCAATGAATGAGGGTTCTAATTTCTACAGTTCTCACCAATATTTTCTTTCTTCTTTTTTAAAGATTTTATTATAGCCATCTGAGTTTGTGTGAAATAGTATTCATTGTAGTTTTGATTTGCATTTCCTTGATGGTTAATTACGTTGAGCATGTACTTATGTTTTTAGGTACTCACTGGCCATTTGTATATATTTTCTGGAGAAATGTCTATTTAAGGCCTGTTTCTCAACTGGGTTATGTGTCTTTTTAATATGGAATTGTAAGAGTTCTTTATGTATTGTGGATACTAGTTCTTTATTCAGTGTATGATTTGCAAATATATTGCCCCATTCTGTATTTGCCTTTTCACTTTCTTGATGGTGTCCTTTCAAGCACAAAAGTTTTAAATTTTGATGAAATCTAATTTATCTATTTTTCTTTTTGTTGCTTGTGCTATTGCTGTTGTATCAAAGAAGGTTCTGCCTAGCCCACAGTCACTAAGATTTACATCAATGTTTTCTTCTAAGAGTTTTACAGTTTCAGTATATATGTTGTTTTATGATCTATTTAAGTTAATTTTCATGTATGGTATTAAGGAAATGGTCCACCTTCATTCTTTTGCAGGTGGATATCCAGTTGTCTAACACTGTTTGTTGAAAAGACTATTCTTTCTACATGGAGTTTTCTTGGGACTGTTTTCCATAAATGTACTGGTTTATTTCTGGACTTTCAATTCTGTTCCATTGGTCTATATGTCTGTTCTTATACCAATACCACACTGTCTTGATTGTTACAACTTTGTAGTGAGTTTTAAAATCAGGAAGTGTGAGCCCCCCAACTTTGTTCTTTTCCAAATTTGTTTTAGTGACTTTAGATCCCTTAAATTTCCATATGAATTTTAGGATCAGTTTGTCAATTTTTATAAAACAGCCAGCTGGGCTTTTGATAGAGGTTGTGTTGAATTTGTAAATCAATTTGGAGCATATTGCCATCTTAACAATACTAGGGCTTCAATCCATGGACGGTAGAGTTCTTCCCATTTATTTCAGTCTTCCTTACTTATTTCAGCAGTATTTTGTCATTCTTCAAAGTCCAACTTTTGCCTATCTTTTGTTAAGTGTATTCCTAAGTATTTTATTTCATTTTTTATGCTATTGCAAATGGAATTATTTTCTTACATCCATTTTTGGGCTATTCATGCTAATATGTAGAAATACAATGATTTTTTGTACATAGATCCTGTATCCTGCAATCTTGCTGAATTTGTTTATTAGTTCTAATAGCTTTTGAGTTGATTCTTTAGAATTTTTTACATACAAGAATATGTTATCTGCAAGTAAAGATAGTTTTACTTCTTCCTTTCCAATCTGGATGCCTTGAGTTTCTTTTTCTTGCCTAATTGCTCTGGCAAGAGCCTCCAAGACAACATTAGATAGAAGTGGTGAGAGCAGACATCCTTGTCTTGTTCTTGATTTTAGGAGGATCCCTGGAAGTCTGTGGACGGTGACCCCTCTCAATTTTATTACACCTTTGCTCTTGGAAAAGTAGAGTCGTTAGATGGAGAATTCTAAGTAAACAACTATTTTATTTCAGCAATATAAATTTCAAATATGCTAGAAATACCATTCTGCTATCTTTTGGATTAAACTGTTACTGTTGAGAAGTCAGCCCCATCTGCTTAAATGCCATCCCATTAGAGGCAATTTTTTGTCTCTCTGGCTGCTTTCATAATATCTCCCTCTTTCTCTGTCCTGTAAATTTGCTGATTTACTTTAATGTGTGTAGTTGTGGATTTCTTTTAACTTTTAGTGCTTAGGAATTACTGGGTTTTCTGGATGTAAGGTTTGCTGTCTTTCAACAGCTCTTGAAAGTTTTCAGTTAGGATCTCTTCAAATATTGCCTCTTCCTTATATTCTTTCCTTTCTGTCTAGTACTCTAATTACACGTATTAGGTCTTTGTACTCTATCCTCCACGTCTTTTTACTTCTCTATATTTAATTCTTTTCCTCTTGGAGCTGTGCTCAGGATAAATTTCTACAACTCTATCTTACATTTTACTTATTCTGTCTTCAGCTTTACATAATCTATTTGGCTCATACCTTGAATTCTGCAATTTCAAGGATGACATTTTTCATTTCTAGCGGTTGTGTTTGACTAATTTCCGAATGTATTTATGTGTATTTTTGAGTAGGCTGAGGAACTTCATCTTCAGCTTTACATTTGCCTCCATTGTGGCTTTGTACAGTCATCATACATTTTTATAATAAAAACACCAATAAAAACTTGTGTTCATTGTGAAAAGCTGAGGTAGGGTTGGGCAGATGGGGGCTAAGAGGGGAGGGTTTTGACATTGTTTCCCAAGTTTACTCTACACATGCTTTCACTACTATTATTTTATTTTTGGTGGTGGTAGTATGTGTAGGTGTGCATCTTAGGAATGAATATCCCACAGAGATCAAGATAGACCGAAGTTGCTTTCCCTGGGGCAGAACCCTAATGGACAGGACCTCACTTAAGCCTTGTATTTGCCTCTCTGCTCTGAGGCAGGGCTAATTCTCATCCTTGTTTTAGAGATGAAGCCCAAAGAGATAAAGGCCCTCATCCAGGGCCACCCAGCTGGAAGATCCTGAGTATGCATTTGGATCTGTCTGGCTTGGTCTCTGGGACCAAGACTGCTCCAGCAAGACAGGGAGGGGGAAAAGGCAGTCTGAGTGTGTTGAGCCTGGGGCTGAGGACCTTCAGGCATCTGTCCCAGGGGATGGCCCCCTCCCCCACCCAGAATGTGTCATATACTCAGGGGCAGCCAAGGGTGAAGGGTAAGCAGGGCCAGGGATGGGGTGGGACCAGGAGGATGATGTCACCCCCACTCTTAGTAATGCTTTGGCAGAGCCTGAGGCTCCCACCTTGGGAAGGAGAGGAAGGAGGAGGGGGAACACTGGAGCCAGCAGCTAGGAGGCTGCCAAGTTGCTGATCAGGAATGGGCACCTTGCCAGGAGCATCCGAGACCAGGCCTCTTGGGTGGGGGGCCGGGGGGGCTTGGGGAGAGAAGAGACATTCTCAGAGTCCTGGGAAGGGACTCTGGAAAGTGGATGTCCACATCAGATTGAATGCAGAGTGATCATCGGTTGGTCTATGTGTCTGACTGGCCAGGCTGGTGTCCAATCATCCCCTGATGGATGTTCGACTGCCTGATGGCCTGTTTCTTTCCTCACTGGTTGGTGGGCTGTCTGATTTACGTGACTGACACTTGGAGACGCCAGCAGGGATGGGCCAAATCTCCGTCCACTTCCACGAGAACTTGGGCTACCCTCTCACAGGTGCCCCTTCTGAGCACGTGGGGTCAGGTAGAAGAAAGGGAGGAACTTAACATCCACAGGTGGCCAGATACCAGAGGGATGGAGCTGACTCGGACAAGGCCTGCCCTCTGAGAGCTCCCATTCTAGGAGGGGGGACGGACTCATACCCATGATGACTGAACCCAGCGCCTTGCCTGATCTGAACTCATGGGCTGGAAGTGGAAGGCAATTGTACTCTTGTCTCCCGATGTCTCTTTATGATTCGTCCTTGGGAGTAAGTCCTTCTTCCGTTCCTGGTCACAATGCACGGTCAGAAAGGCTCTGCCAGGGAAAGGAAGCAGGGAGCCAGGCACTGAGAGCTCGTTCGGCCCCAGGCAGCCATCTAAGCCTGCACGTGTGCTAACTTACTTGGCCTTGGCAGCAACCATGAGGGTGAGCCTATGATCGTGCCCATTTCTGAGAGGAGGAACCAAAAATGCCCCACTTGCTGATGCTTGCACAGCTCAAGCGGGCAGAGTCTGGATTCGAACCCATGGCCCATGTGTGGGCAGAGAGGAAGCATGCTTTCTTGCTGCCTCAAAGGAGGCCACGGGAGGGCACAGCGAAGCCACCATGTCATTATGGGACATGACAGGCAAGCTCCCTGAAGGCTGATGGGAGAGAAAAGTGGGGTTAGCCAGGAGTTCTGGGGGAGCCTCATTTCTGAGCGGGACAGCACAGCGGAGGACCTCAGGGCATGAAGGGAGTTGGAGGCTGACAACTTGCTCCGCAACATCAGGACCCGCCGGCAGCTGGGGCACCGGAAGGGGCGTCCAGGCACCTGTCACCTTGAACCCCCCGAGTAGGGAGGCCAGCAGCCGTGTGGCCGAGCCCCTGGGCTGGGAGCTGGGGTGGCTGGGTTCCAACAGCCTGTGGCCACACACTCACCAACTGTGTGACCCTGGGAAGCTCCTTAATGGCTCAGAGCCTCCTCAGGTTTCACATCTGCAAAACGGGGATGATGCTAAGAATTCTTAGGTCTCAGTGTTGTTTGGGGGGGAAACCAAGCTAACGTGTGCAAAGTGCTAAGCACGGACTCAGCGTTAGTTACGAGTGTCTGTGTGGTCTGTGGCTCTGAGCATTCTCTGCCCCATTTCACGATGAGGAGATGGAGGTCCAGAGAGGTAGCGTGACTCGTCTATGGTTTCTCAGCCGATGAGGGCCCCCAGGGCAGGGGTCTCTCCAGCCCCCATGTTGCCCCGGAGGGGAGGACAGCCAGGTGTGGTGATGAGATAAGATTCCTTCCATTGCCTGAAGACCCTCCCACGTCCTAGCCTCTTTCCTCTGTACCCCTCCCACGCCCACAGACACACCAGCTGCAGCTCCTGGGCCACCAGAAGGCTCCTTGCAGCTAGATTCTGATTGATCAGGACAGTTGGGTGGGGCCAGCTGCCAGCGTGGAGGAGGCAGCCTCCACAGCTGCCAGCAGCTGAGCTCTGAGAAACTGGGGAGGCCTACAGCTAAGTCCTTACCTCAGGGATTGCCCTCCTTCCAGTCCCAACTGTCCCTGAATTCCCCGTTTGTAAACAGGTCAACCAGGAGGAGCAGGGCACCATGCCCAGTGCCTGGTGAGGACAGATGGCCGCGGTCCAGCAGCGAAGCAGAGGGGTGGGGCAGGCGGGGCCCAAGGATGGTGGTGACTTATCCGCTAGTCACAGGGGGAGCAGGATGGAGCCTGTGGTTCTCCCTCAACCCCCAGCACACGCCCCCTCTTCCTGGGCCTGCTGCACCCACAGCCTTACCCAAGCTCGCTCTTGGAGTCAGGAAACATTTTCCGACACCCCACTACCCCTTCTCCTCTGGGCCTTCCAGCCCCCTACCTGCCATCCACAGATTCCAGTGGAAATTTCGAAATCCCTTTATAAAAAGCCACCGCTGGGGCGCCTGGGTGGCTCAGTTGGTTAAGCGACTGCCTTCGGCTCAGGTCATGATCCTGGAGTCCCGGGATCGAGTCCCGCATCGGGCTCCCTGCTCAGCGGGGAGTCTGCTTCTCCCTCTGACCCTCCCCCCTCTCATGCTCTATCTCATTCTCTCTCTCAAATAATTAAATAAAATCTTTAAAAAAATAAAAAAAATAAATTAATTAAAAAAAAAAGCCACCGCTGTGGTGACGGAGAAAGCAGAGGTCCTGCGTGAATTCAGCCACACCCAGAGCAGACTCCTGTCCAGGCCACTTAGCGGTTAGGTGGCCTCAGGGTGGCCACTGCGCTTCTCTGGAAGCTCAGCTTTCCCATCGATGAAGTGGGGGGTGATCCCGATGACCACGGCATCACCGGCCCGGTTACCTGTGCTGAGTGAGGGCCAGACACACGACAGGGGCCCCGGGAATGTCACAAAAGAAAGAACATTATGGAAATGGGCTCATAACAGGCGCTCAATAAATATTTGCTGATTAAATAGGAGGTTGAGTGAGAAAAGAGACAAATGATCCCCACATCTGTGCTTTTGTCTTTCTTTCTAAAAGCACACTGGTATTCGAGCCACTGGCTGGGGGTGAGACAAGAGCAGGGCGGGATGCGGCATAATTCTTGGGGAACGGAAGGCTGAGAACATTCTCAGTGACGTCAGCCCCTGTGTGCAGAATACATTACACCCTCTCAGTGCTGCTGGTTTGCTCTGACATTGAGGCTCGTCTGCAAAGGTGACTCAGGGCTGAGCCCATGAAGACGGACTCAGGTTTTGATCTTGTCTCTGTCTCTGACTATTCAGGAGGCCATAGATGAGGGTCTTCTCTGACCCTCTGTTTTCTTGTCTGTACAGTGAGGATGCCAAGTACCAACTCTCAGAGCTGCTGGGAGGATTAAATGAGGTGATCTCTGCCAAGAGCTGGGAACCGGGCCTGGCAGGCCGTAGGCCCTCTGCCGATGATAGCTGTCCTCATCATTCTCTAAGGCCGGCACTGTATCAGCTAGCTCTTGCCATGTAATAATGTAGCCCCAAATGTAGGGGCCCCAAAACAACCACCATCTATTTAGCTCCTGATTCTGCATGTCGAA
This sequence comes from Mirounga leonina, assembly GCF_011800145.1. Taxonomy (NCBI): domain Eukaryota; kingdom Metazoa; phylum Chordata; class Mammalia; order Carnivora; family Phocidae; genus Mirounga; species Mirounga leonina. Next base: position 21,963,965 of record NW_023270418.1, on the reverse strand, counting down.
AATGTAGGTTGGGTGCTGCAGGGTGGTCCATGGGTCCTTCTCTCGCATCTGTGGCTGGCCGTAGGTGAGCTGGGTGGCTCTGTCCCAGGGCGGGCTGGCTGCTGGCTGGGGTCACGAGGTGACAGGGCCACTTGCCTCTCTTCCTCCAGCAGGCTCACCTGGGCTTCCTCACGGGCAGTGGCAGAATTTTGAGAAAGAGAGAGTGGAAGCATACAACACCTCTTGAGGCTTGGGCTCAGAATTGGCCCACTGTCCCCTCCCCACATCTTATTGGCCACGGCAGGCCACAAGGCCAGCCACGATTCAGGGCAGAGCTGGCTGCAGGGCCACATTGCTGAGGGCATCAACACAAGAAGGGAATAGAGCGACCATTTCTGCCAACAACCGACCAAGCGACCACAGGGGACACCCGGGCCAGGGACCAGGTCTCTTGATGCCCAGGGCAGTGATCCCACCTCAGCTGCCCTCTCTGCCCTGTGACACCAGCAGCAAAGCCTGTCGCTCTCCCGATGGCTTCACCGCTCCATTTTCCACACTTAGGCAGAGGCTGGTTGCCACCGCAAACTCTCTTAGCCTCAGGAGATCGAGAGCAGAGTCCAAACAGGGCCGGCCACACGCACATGCCATGCATGGAGTCACGGGGACCTCATGACCGAGCCCCCTCAGTCCTCAGCGGAAGAAAGCCGACCCAACACACCCAGACACCCCTCCCCACAGGGCAGCCCCAGCGGCCCACTCAGTAAATCTTTAACTATCCCGACGAGGCGGTCCTTAGACCATCACCAGCCCCAGACAGTTTTCCTCGGCCGCCTGGGAAAGGGTTTTCTGCCCACATGGAATCCACAAGAGGCCGTGACATTTACATCCACATTTTGACTGGACCCTGGGCCGGCCAGCCTCCTGGTGGAGTGGCAGCCCGTGCGGTACCCTAGGCAGTGAGAGTGACAACATCCAGTCTGGGGACAGGCTTCTTCCGTCATGTCCTGTGCTTTGACTGGTGGGTGGAGATGGAGTCTTGAGGGTCTTCCAGTTTAAGTTTGTGTGTCTTGCCCGTGCCCCCCCTCTAGACTGCCAGCTCCGTGACACGAGGGACTTCGCTCACCTGGCTGAGCCTGGATTCCCTCCACGGAGCCTGGCATTCAGTGGGTGCCCAACAGTTACTGCACGGACTGATGGATGAAATGTCAGATGTCATTGCGTCGAGCCTCTTCGAAAAGGGCCCACCTCTTCAGCTCCGTGGAGAAGGCAGGGGACGCAGAGCCCGGGGCCAATCCCGGCGTCTGCCCTGTGTGGTCATCAGGAACGGTCGTTCTGGTTGCACACTGCCAACTCCAGGGGAGCCGCTTATTCAGACGACAGTGTGAACAGCTCCTCCTCAATTGGTGCAGAGGGGCAGGCTGCGGCACACAAAGTAGCTCTTCCAAGCCTTGGCTTCCACAACCCACAGGGGGCGGGGGTGGCAATCGCATCTCCTCTGCTGGGGGGAGGGGTAAAAGTTAGCACTGTGTATGTGATGGCTGCTGAGAGGACGTGATGTTGCTGACTGGGAAGGAGACAGGGTCCAGGGAGAGGCACCGGCCCCGTGCCTGCTGGCTTCCCACTCTCTCTCCTCGGGAGGCCCTGCGCAAGTCACGCCTCACCCTGCAGAGCTGGCCCTCCTCTTACTCCCGGCTCCTCCTCTGGCTGGGGTCCCGTTCACAGCATCCTTCTCACTCCAGCACTCCCTCCCTCCTCATTATGGGCTCCCTCGGGCTTGGAGCCGGGGCCCCTCTGGGGAAGGGGCTCTCTCCTCCCATCCCACCAAACACAGGATGCCTCCCGGCCCCAAGGCCCAGAGTCCTCCGTAAACCAGCACCAAGAGGATTGGCTACTGGGAACATGGGGTCGCTGTCACCCTGGAAACCCCAAGCTGGACTCACCAGGTGTGTGATGCAGGGGCAGAGGCTAGACCTCTTCACTTCTGTCAGCTGCCACCAGAACCCTCCGACCCTGACCAGTCAGTCCTCCAAGAGGTCGCTGGGGCCTCTCTAGACCCCACCTTCCATCCTCCCCTCCCCCGCAGCCCCTCTGCGCTTTCCGCCGTTTCTGCCGAGCTCCACACCCCCCGCATCCTGCAGGAAGCCCACTCTTGTTCCCAGAGGACCTACTTGAGGCATCTGAGGTGACATGGGGGGGTGGGGAGGGACTTGCTTCTGGGACTGACATCGTCCCAGCCCAGAAGGCAGGTGCGGGGGGGGGGGGGGCGGTGGAAGTGACTTCAGAGGGGGCAGCTGCGGGTGGGGGTGGGTACTCACAGCTCAGATGGCCTCAGCCGGCCCCTCCGAGGCTCCACCCCACGGGGCAGGGGCCCCCCCACACAGATTGCTTCCTGCCCCAGTCCCCAGCCTCTTGGACCAATCCGCAGTCCCTGCCTTGGAGGCACCGAAGTTCTCCACTTGCCTGTTCCTGTCCAGGGAGGGCCACCTCCAGGGGATGCCCCTGAAGCCCTCCCCGGTCACGGTCACGGTCACGGGAAGAGGCTGCCCCGGGAAGCAGCTCACTGTGTCTGTTACCTCATGCGATTCCCGCGGTAACACAGTAAGCCCGGGAGGTTGGAATGACGGCCTATGTCACGGAGGAGTCCCAGAGGCTGCTTGTCCCAGTGCAGGAGCTGCGTGGCTTGTTTCCGCAGGGAGGGGGGCTGCCCAGGGCTGCTGATTCCTGCGGAGCGTGGCTGGAGGGGAAGGGGGCCGAGTGTGAGTGCTTCCGCCCCTTTCCTGTTTGTCCACTCGCTGGTCATTATTCTACTTCCTTCCGCAGGATGCCAGAGGCTCTGGATGGGCCCCAGGGGTCCCAGAGCCACAGTCGGCGTGGACCGAGCCGTGATGGCGACAGCATGTGTGCGCACGTCCGGGCGTGTAGGTGTGTTCGGGGGAGTGTGCCAGACCCCTTGTGTTCACCAGAATACAGGTGCCATACGGGCAGGGACCTGCTTTTCTTCGCTGCTGTGTTCTCAGGAGCCTAGAACGGTGCCTGGCACAGAGGTGCCCATTTAAGCATTCATGGAATGAATGAAGGGAAGAACAAATGAATGAACAAACAGTGAGCAACTGAAGCTTAGCCCACAGGTTCCAGAAACTCCGGAGAGCAGCCAGATAGCTGCCCGGAAGCAGTGTGGCAAGTCGGGTCTCTGTCCCTCTGCAGGGAGAAGGAAGTGGTGGCAGCCCTGGCCTGGGAGAGGCCCTGGGGGCTGGACACTCCATTGTGTGACATCAGTCGCCTTCAGCACGCGGCTCCTCAGCCTGGGACACTTGTTCACTTGCAAGACCCCAGGGAGGGGGCTGGAGGAGGCTCTGCTAGGAAACAGGCAGGATGGGGGTCTGCCAGGGCAGCTCTGGGACATTCCAGGCTGGCAGGCATTTGACCTTTCCTGCCTGCCCAACACTGGCCACAGCTTAGTCTGAGGAGAAGATCTGGGTTCCCTCACAGCTAGGAATGGACTGAGCCCTCAAGGGGTGGCAGGGCCTGCGTGTGCATGTGCATGTGTGTGTGCGTGTGCGTGTGCATGTGAGCTGACATTCGGGGGGACTTGCCTTTGCAGCCATAGCAGTTATGAAAATATTGGAATATTTCTCTGCTCCCCACGCTACCCCCTAAGCTCCCCCACACCTCCTGCCAATCCACACAGAAGGACCTTATTCCCGTTCTAATCTGGCTTCCATGCCCCTAATCAGTGTCCGTGCCAGACAGCCCCCTTCCTGGATACTGCCCTTGACCCCCCAAAGGACCCAGAGAGCAAGCTTGTTCCCCTCTATGCTTCCCCCTGGTCCCCGGGAGCCGTGGGTGGGCTCTACCCAGGGGCACCCTTGCACCCTCCTGCCCTCTGTCTCAGCAACCAGGCCATCATGGGGCCCCTGTGGCAGTCATCTGAGCTGCATGTCCCTTGGCCGGGACCTTCATGGCAGAGATGACAGCCTGCGGGTGCCCCCCACCCCCACAGAAGGCCTCACAGCCCCTCAGCTGGTCCAGCTGCCTACAGAGGGAGGCAAGAAGGCTGGAAGCCCCAGGTGGGCTCGGGATGGATGACTGGCTAGAGGGGCCAACTCGGGATTTGGAGAAGCCGGACTCTGTTCCCTCCCTACGGAATCTCAGAAGCCTGGGGGGGAAGGAGGGCAGAGGAAATTGGTTCCTCCCCAGGAGGTAGGAGTGAGGGGCCCAGCAGGCTCAGTGCTCAAAATGACCAGATGTCACAGAAGTTAGGCCCGCGGTCTGACAACACAGCCCAACCTGGGGGTGGGTCCCAGGAAGCCTGCGAGGCGGTGGAGGCAAGAGGATGTCTTAGAGTCAGATCTGTGCAGTCCCAGTGCTGGCTCAGGCACTTTCCAGCTGTGAGGCGTGGGGACAAGCCTCAGGAGGAAGCTGGCTGGGGGTTCAGCCCAACTTCTTAATAACTCCTGACATTTTCTCAGCCTCCTTTAGTTTGCACACACAGTTTTGAGCTCACCCCTGCTCTCTGGCCCAGGGTCACACAGGAAGACAGCGGTATAGCTAGATCCAAACCCAGGTCCCCAGACTCCCTGCCCTTCTGAAGAGCCAACCTGAGAAGCTCCCTGTACCCTTCCTGAGGGTGAAGTAGAGAGGGCCCGCATTAAGATGACAGGACCCTTAACAATAGGCCGGGTAGAATCTTCCACCTTCTCCTCCACTCTGCCCGCCCAAGAGGGAGGCAACCCAAGGCCACAGAGGGGATCTGGAGCTGACACCCCGCAGCTGGTCCCATTTAGGTTGGGGGTCAGCAGCTGGCCTGGGACAGTGGCTACCTCATGTCTCCCTTACTTCCTGCGGGCATCACGGAAGGGCAGGAAAGCCCCACCATCTGGTGACCTAAACTCTCCTGCCCCATCATGCCCGTGCTTCTCACCCCCACCTCCTGCAGACCCTCACCCGCACCAGGATCCCCGCAGCCATCCCCTGTCACAGTCTGGGACAGACACTGGAAAGGTGTCTGCTCAGCTGGGAACACCGTGAGATGCGCAAAGCCAAGGGGTACGGTTGCTTTTGCTTTGGTCCAGGGTTCTCAGGGAGCCAGGCACTTGCTGAGGCTTCTACCTCCTTCCCATCATCTGAGCCTCACACGACCCTGTCAACATCCTGGCGTTCAGATGAGGAAAGGCAGGTTCCAAGGGGTGAAGGGGTTTGCCCGGCGTCACGTGGCTAGGAAGCACCAAAGCCTCCATTTGAACCCAGGTCGGCTCTACCCACGGCCCAAGCCCTTCTCAGGGAAGCCCTCTCCGAGACCTGCTGATGTGGGACTGTCGTGTGGGCACCGAGGGACCTCCGAGCTGAGCCAGACTGTGTCCCCACCCCATGCAGCTCTGCATCCACCTGAAGCCCCAAAGTCTCGACTGCCCATAGCCAGGGACCAAGCCTTGTCTCTTAACTTAGCCTTTCTCCCCCTAGAAGGCCATCATCGGGGCAAGGGTGGCACGTGGGTCCCTTCCATGGGCCAGAGGAGGCAGACAGTATGTGGGGCAGCTCCTGATTCCCTAGGCAGCCATGCCAGCTACACAACCAGCAGGCCAGGGGGTAGCTTCTGCCCCTCCTAGCAGCAGAAGACGTGTTTTTCATCGTCCTCATCTGTCAGTTGGGGATCATAATGAACATGTGCCTCCTAGGATTATAGTGAGTCAGTCGGTTAACATACATCAGGGGGACTAGAACAGTGCAAATGCTATTTAAGCCCCAATTACTATGTAAAATTGTCCCCCAGTCGCTTTGTATGCATTCGCTGGGTCTTCCTGGTTCCTCCTTGGCAGGCGCACAGCTTCTGTCCTCGCTGCCGGCCACCAGCACGAGGTCAGACACAGTAGGCTCGTAGATGCTTTCTGCTCCAGTCACGAAGGGATATCAAAGTTTGTGTGAGGGTGGTCTTGAATTCTAGATTCCAGCCAGCCACATTCTTCCTAGTAGCTAAGCTAAGGAAGCCCTGGGAAACGAGAGCTATAGAACTGACAAAGTTTCCCTTTTTGCTTTGACTGCCAGGAAGCTCAGAGGCAAAATTACCTCTGATTCAACTAAACAACTAGAGCTCAAAGATGGCAACTGCTTTCGTGTCTCATGCCAACTGGACTGACGGACAGTACTGAACTGGGAAGGATTCTGAGGCTGCAGTGAGTAACATCAGCTTGGAGTATGGCCAGGGTGCCTCTGGGCTAAGGAAATGAGGGGGGTGATCGACTGGTGATGTCCACTGCAAGTACAGTGATGGAGAACACGGGATGTGCACAAAAGGTTGGGCAACTCGGCTGGCCTTATTTCACCCGTGTCTACACTTCCTCACAAGCTTATATTTTCCCTGGTATGTTTCATGTTTTATTACTTGTACTTGCCTGTGGAATGAGGCAGGTTATAAATAAAATAAGCTGGGAGGCTTCAGTCCGAGCCCTCAGTCCTCTGTGTAGGCTGAGAGCTCTGGGGAGAGCTTCTGACTGCAGCAGAGAATAGGCTCCGTGGAGCTTAAGGGTTCTTTGGCTCCCGGGGCTGTCCCCCGTGCCCTCCACAGGCCAGAGAGTCAGCCACAGAAAGTCTCTTGCCAGAAATTAATTAGGTTCAGATCAACAGTTGCACTGTCCCTAACGTGTGCCCCCTTACCGCCTTGCTGAAGACAAGGCTGTCTGGCCTGCCCCCCCCCCCATCTCTCTTGGGGGAGCATCTGTACCTACATCTTATCAGGACCTGAGAATCTAAAAGCAACATGATTCAGGAATCACTTGGAGGGCTGCTAAAAAGGCAGATTCTTTGTCCGCAACCCAGATCTGCTGTATCAGAATCCCCGAGGCCTGGAATCTGCATTTTCACCAGCACTCCCACTGGAGTGAGAGACCCACCAGGCTGGAGAAGCCACAGAATAACTTTGGGCTCCGCCAGGCTCCTAGGCTGGGGCAGCAGCGCCACCTGGTGGGCCCTGCGGAAACACCTCCCGACCATTGCCCTTCCGGCCCCACTTGAGGGTAGTCGGCCTCTTTCCAGCTGGTCTCCAGAGCCAGAAGCAGCATCTCTTAGACAGCAAGCTGGATTGTTACAAATCCTCTTTAATAGTTAGTTGTCAAATCTCAGACATGTTTTACAGAACTGTGCACAGAGCCCCTCCCTACTCCAAGGCACAGATTCACCCACCCATTCCCTAGGGGGCAAAGGACAGACCCACCTAGCTTCTCCCAGGGGAAAGCGTCCTTCCCCTTCCCTGGACAGCTCGGGATCCTGGCGAATGCAGGACCCCCTCTGTGTCGGGACCCCCAGGGTTCACCCCCGATTCCCTAAGCAGCCCAGAGCCAGTCCAGATTCCCTGGCCCAGAGGGCCCCTCTTCAGCCCGGCTTATGGCATCATCCTCGGTTGATCTGAGCGGGCCTGGGGACGGCTGCTACTCCTAATAATGTCAGGGAAAGCCCACCCTCTCCCACTACCTTCAGTGAAAATGTGAAAACCAAAGACATAAGCATTACAGTGGAAAAAAATGTTTACCCACGCAGTGGGCAGTCCCCTGACAGCCCAGGGTGCCTTATCCACCCCCCCACCCACCCCCAATGTTGAGTACACTTTTCTCCGCCCCATATACACAGCTCCAAGGCAGGCCGAGACCCAGCCCCCCTGCTCAGGGACGCCGTGGGAGCGTTCTCTCTGCGTGGCTAAGAGAATCCCGGCGGGCGATAAGCGAAGGAGCCACAGAAGAGCTGGGGCAGAAATGTAGGGAGAGGGGTCCAGGC
>NW_023270418.1:21928066-21956212 GCF_011800145.1 Mirounga leonina | reverse complement strand
GAAGGAAGGAAGGAAAGAGGGAAGGAAAGAGGGAAGGAAGGAAGGAAGGAAAGAGGGAAGGAAGGAAGGATGGAAAGAAGGAAGGAAGGAAGGAAAGAAGGAAAGAGGGAAGGAAGGAAAGAGGGAAGGAAGGAAGGAAAGAAGAAAGGAAGGAAGGAAGGAAGGAAGGAGGGAAGAGGGGGGAGGGAGAGAAGAAGTGGGAGGTAAGGAGTAGGCCAGGCAAACCTGAGTGGCCTGAGAACCCGAACCCCAGAGCGCCCCAAGCCCAGCCCCGGCCCCACAGCCTTCCACACACCTCACGGTACACGGGCCAGGACTCGGGGCTGTTCCCGCTCTCGGTGCTGTTGCTGTCGAAAGCCTCACAGAAGCCCTTCCTCACCAGGAAGCCGTCGTCCGCCTCCTGCCGGTCCTCACAGGAGCAGGGGTAGGTGATATTGGTGCGGTTCCTGAGCTCCGCATTGTCCGTCCAGTTGTAGAAGCTGGCCCAGCCGCAGCACTTCACCTGCCGGGAGACCAGCGGTCGCGCCCACTGCCCTCAGGCGGGCCGCCCTCCGCGCGGAGGTGGCGTCTCCCAGGACAGAGGCTCAGACCGGCCACTTTCAGGCCCCCCAGGTCTGGGCCCAGCCAGACCGCCAGGATGAGAGTTTAGGTTTCGCTTTGGCTTCTGGGAGCCACAGGGAATTTAAAGGGGCTTTCAGGGAACACACAGCATAAATATTAAAACAGCAAGAGACCAAAAATCAGTAAAAATATAAAGCAGCGCAGGAGGGACGTTCAAGTTGAAAGACAGAACACAGGTGAGTGGGACACAAGAAGGGCAAGCGACACCCAGTTAAGAGTGTGGGGTCTAGGGGCGCCTGGGCGGGCTCAGTTGGCAGAGCATGCAACTCTTGATCACCGGGTCGTGCGTTCAAGCCCCACGTTGGATGTGGAGCCTACTTAAAAAAAATAATTAAAAAAAAAACAAAACGTGTGTGAGGGTCTAGAGTCCGGCTACTGGGTTCAAATCCCAGCTTTGCCACCTACCAGCGGCTTAACTTTGGCTAAAGTGCTTTCCTCAGTCTCCTCATCTGCGAAATGAGGTAACAAAGGTTCCTAACTCGAAGGGCTGTTAGGAGGACTCCATGGATTGAGGCAGGCCAAGCATCCGGCCCCGATCTGGACAGCACAGGGGCTGCTCGGGGAAGGCCAGCTCCACTTTTAGGTGCCGTGTACATGTTGGAGTTGAGATTTGGCTCTGAGCTTCCCAGTTGCCAAGGCGAAAAAGGAGATATGGTCAATTCTGCCTTTTGGAAGAGAAAATGTTCTAGCTCCAGAGGGGAAGAAGGCCCTTCTAGGCTCCCCGTGCCAGAAGGCGCGTCCGTGGGGCTCGCGAAGGGGACCCGGAGGGGCTGTGGATCACATCCGGGCTTGAATTCCTGATGGGACTGGGATCTGAGGGGCTAAGCCTGTGCTGGAAAGGCCCAGTGGAAGGTGGAACCGAGTCGGGGAGGGCACGCACCCTGGGCCTGGGCGAGCCGCCAGCCCTGGCTTCCTCATGTGGAGAATGGGATGACAAGAACCACTCTGCCAGGGTCCCTGGGAGGATTAAGTGGACTGGCTGGGTGCCCCTGTGCTGGGTGTGTGGGTCCCCCACCTGCTTCCCTCCGGTCTCTGGTCTCCGGGCGGCCAGTCCCTGACCAGCACCTGGTGACCAGCAGGGGGCGAGCCAAGCATGCGCAGGCGTTCTTGGGCTCCAGGCAGCTGCTGGGGCAGGTTCCCTCCCTCCGTTCCCGGCTCAGGCAGATACTCGGCTGCCTCCTCTGGCAGGGAGGCTGGCCCCGCTGAGGGGCACGCCCGGCCCTCACACACTCAACAGAAGGAGACAGCTCTCCTTGGCCCTGCTAACACACCAGGCAGAGCCCCCGACCCTGCCTCGTGCCGAGATCTGTCCCCAGCCACCACCTGCCCTGTGGCTCAGTGGTTGGGCGTGACCGATAAACCCTCATCAGCAACATGCCACCTAAGCTCTGCGCAAGCACCACGGGCTTCATACACTCCTCTCACACGAGCACGGATCCATCGCCCCATTTTCTAGATGAGGAAACCGGCTCCGGAAGTGGCAGAGTTGGTATTCCCGCCCTCGGGGGCCCGATTCAAGTCAGCTTTCTTAACCACCATGCCAAGGAGCATCGGACAGACATCAGAATGATCTAGAGGCCTTGCCTGCGGCAGAAATCCCCCAACCAGTCAACTGCTTCCCATGGTAGGGTGCGCACCCTCTCTCAAGAGACCCAGCTCTCCCCCAGGCTCCTTGAAGGAGGCACGCGTTCATCCTGGGACAGGAGCGTCCCCCTGACCTCAGCATCTGTGGGTCAAACTGAACGTGGAGGAAAACATCTTCCCGCGTGCACTGAGCCCCCCAGCCGACACAGGCCCCCCGACCGGGCCCCAGCTCCTCACCAAAAATTGGGAGGCACAAAACACTGCTGTCCTCTCTTCAGGGCCCAGAAAATGGATGCGCCTGTGTGGTCTGGACAGAGTCCCACCTCCAGACACCCTGCTCTCCTGGTGCCATGGAGTCCTCTCGCTGCCTCCACCCCTGCCCCTCGCACCCCACAGCCCTCCACCAGGCAGCAGGCAGGGCTAGAGGCAGGCCCCGGGGACCAGTGTGGCCGGCGCCCCACGGGAGACACGAGGACGCTGCAGCCCAGAGATGCTGAGTCCCAGCCAGGGGCACACAGCACCTGGGACCTGATCCCCGGGGTCCGTTTTTGTGTTTGGTGACTGGTTCACCATCAGGGCGGGCTGGGAACCCAGTGGGCCAGTCAGTTATTCTGTCTGTCTGTCAGTCAGCCAGTCAGCCAGGCATTCTGTCAGTCATTCCAGCATTCATTCAGTCAGTCATTCTGTCTGCCAGTCAGTCCATCATTCATTCAGTCAGTCAGCCAGTCATCCTGTCTGCCAGTTAGTCCATCCTTCATTCATGCATCCACTCATTCAGTCAGTCAGTCATTCTGTCTGCTGGTCAGTCCATCATTCATGCATTCATTCATTCATTCATTCATTCATTCAGCTAGTCATTCAGTAGTCAGTCAGTCATTCTGTCTGCCAGTTCATCCTTCATTCATGCATTCATTCATTAAGTCAGTCATTCTGTCTGCCAGTCAGTCCATCACTCATTCAGTCAGTCAGTCAGTCAGGCCAGCCATTTTGTCTGCCAGTCAGTCCATCATTCATTCATGCATTCAGTCATTCTCATTCAGTCATTTAATCTGTCAGGCAGTCATTCCATCATTCACTCACTCAGTCAGTCTGTCTCTCTCACTCGGATTGAGGTGGAAAACACATACACTGGAGTGCACAGCCTGATGACTTTTTACACATACACTGGCATAAATGCCAGTTGGATCAGGATTTGGACAGAACACTCCTTTCACCCCAGAAGGTTCCCATGGGCACATCCCATGTCAATACCCCCCCAGAGGTAGCCTCCACTCAGACTCGTGTCAGCATGTCAGCCTTGGCCCCCAGTTCCTTAACCCCCAGGACGGACTCCTGACACTCCCCAGCCTGGCTTGAGATGAGGACCCTCCCCCACCTCGCGGCCACAGACTGGAGCTCTGTGAGCCACTGGAAGCCTCCAAGACCCTGGGCCCCCTGAGTGAGGGACTGTGGTGGTAGCCGGGGTGCCAGGCAGGGGGACTACTCAGAGGCCCCTTGCCCCCAACAGATACATATTCACATACAAACTCCCTGGCATATTCTGTCAGGTACACGGACACCCAGACCCAGACACATTAGGCCAGGACCCTCACGCTACCCCGCCACTGCCACGGCCGCCGTACCTGAGCCTGCACGTAGTCCCAGGCCTCCTGCAGTCTGTCCTCATGCCCGTCCTTGTAGTTCTGAATGAGCTCGGTCACGATGTTGCCCATCTCCTGCTTTAGCTGCAGAGGGGAGAACAACAGTCGAGGTCAGATTTCCTGAAACTCGTGCCCCACCTTTGGTCACATCTACTTGAACGGCCTCTCTCCTCCCCCGCCCCCACCCTGGGGACATGCTCACACTCGAAAGCATTTCACTGTCCATGCCAACTACTCTCCTAGTGCTTTCAGGGTGTCAGCCCCCAGCAGGCCACCACACGGAGCCCGGGGCCAGCAGGGCCAACCACTCCTGTGCTGTAGTCTATTCGGCACTCAGCACCCCGGGGACCCTTTAGATGTGAATCTTTGCATGTCACTGCTGCAAACCTTCCAGTGGTCTCTCATCCCTCTCAGGGAGAACGCCAGCATCCTGTCAATGGCCCATAAGGCCCTGCATTGTTTGGCCCCTGCTCTTCCCAAACCTCATTTTCTGTTTTTGCTGCTTCTGCTTCAATTACACAGGTCTCCTCTGCTGTCCTTCTGCTAGGCACACTCGTGCCTCAGGGCCTTTGCACTTACTCTTCCCATCACCTGTTATCCTCTTCCCCCAAATATTAACATGGCTCACTCGTCCACTTGCTTCAGGGCTCTGCTTAAATGTCACCTCCTCAGAAAGACCTTCCTGGACCACCCTACAGAATACATCCCTTCTCTATCCCCTCCACCACCCCCTTGCAGGCCCTCCTCAACCCGCAAGGGTGGGCATGTTGTCTTTTCCTTCACAACGTGGTCATTACATGCTCATTCATTTTCAGGATTTATTATCTCTCCCCTCCACCAGAATGTCAGATCCACGGGAGCAAGGACCGTATCTGGCGAAGCCTGGCCAGTGTAGACGCGTGGTGTACTGGAAGAGCGAATGGGTGTATAGTACCACGACACCCCACACACCAGGGTATTACTCACATACTCTCCCCATTAATCCTCATGCTTGCCCCGAGGCCCCACAAAATCCAAATCCTGCCTGTGTTGGGAATTCAGGGTCCCTTGGTGAGGGAGAGAAGCACCCCCTTTTCCTTAACCCCACCAAGAAAACAATGATTTACAAAGAAGGCAGATGAGGGGTACAGGGAACAAAAGGATTCAGCCCCAATGGTCCCCCTAGCGGGGCTCTCAACAGAGGATCTCACTACAGCAGCTTTTCAGGAACAAGTCACAAAGAGAAGCAAACCCGAAACCAGGCTTGAGCACTGAGAACAGGGCCCCACGCCCCAGGTGGGAGCGAGGGGCCCCCCCGAGAGCCAGACCCAGCCTAGCCCTGCTGGCCTCTCCTGTGGACCTTGTTCAGGGGCCTTCCTGGCACTCCAGCATGAATAAGCTAGTCACAGCCACCTGCTGTCACCACAGAAGCCCAGGGGGAGGGGCCAGGGCACGGAGGGGACAGCCACAAACCTGCCCCTCAGTTCTGGAGAAAGGGGAATTAGGATATAGGACAGGTACTTCCAGGCAGGGGTTTTCAGAGCCCGGCTCACAGCGCAGTGAGTGGGCTTCCGTCAGCTCCCCACAGGCAGCTCACAAATGCAGCGTTCGGAGAACCCACATCCTCCGGATGGACCTGCCACCCTGGCTCCTTGCCCCTCCCTTCACTGGCCCCACTCCCCAGGACTGCCCTCTGCCCCCTCCCTCTTGACAGAACCCCTAGCACGGTACTCTTCATTTTACTCACACAGAGCTTTACGATTTACAAAGCTTTCCTATGGGCAATTAATCGCAGTAACAGTGGCTAAGTTTTATCAAATAATTGTTATGTACCAGTCATGCTAAGCACTTTTCGTGCATTAATTCATTTTAATCCTCAGAGCAGACCTAGAGCCTAGGGATTTACCTCATTCCCTCATTTTAGAGATGCAGAAAACGAGGCCCAGAGAGGTTGACTAACTTGGCCAAGGTCACACAGCCGACATGTGAAGAGCTGGGATTTGGACCCAGAACCCAAATCTTGACCCATGAAGCTCTATCAGCATTGGAACCACATGGCCACAGCTTGAAGGCGGTCAGAGCGGTGATAAGGAGGGCCCGGAGACGCTAAGTGGCTGGCCCCTGTCATACAGCTGGCTCCCGTGGGTCTTGGGTCTCTCTGCCCTGACCATCTCTGCTCCACCTCTTCCCCCCAGTGGGTGGATGATCCCCGAGGCGTGGAAAGGAGGGGGGCGTCCCCAGAGGCATTTGCATGGAGAGCCGCCTCTCCCACAGCTGTCCTACCTGCCCGCACCCCCCTCCCCTCCGCGGACCTAGTCTCTATTTATACCCCAGCGTGGTTGCCACGGCAGCCCAGACTTCCCTATTTCAGGCCCCCCTGAAATGAGAAAAGTGATGGAAGCCGGGGGGGGGGGTTTCCACTGAGGCTGGGTGGTTTCCATGGAAACCCCAATCACCCCACAGCCCAGACTAGAGCTGAGAGACCTAGCTGGGGCCACAGGGACCACGGCGGCAGGGGCTGGTTCTGCTCGGAGCTGATCCCTTGGGATCCCCATGCCCAGGAGGCCCTGTTGGGAGCTCGGGGAGGTCACCCTGGCAACCAGGTAGTTCCTGAGACAAGAAAGAGCAGGGAGGGGAAGGAGGAAGATGCCCACTCTCTCACTTCATCCCTGCAAGGGCCGCCTCTGTGGTTTCTGCCTGCTCTGCGGGCCGGGAGTCTCCCTCCTTGGAACAACACTTCCTTTCCTTAGGGGTAACCACCCCTCAATCCCTCCATGAGCCTGGGAAGCCCTGTCCCCTCCCTGGCCCGGGCAAGTCCTAGGCTGTCGCTGGTCGCCTTCCCCACCCTGGGCATGTCACCCAAGCTAACCTTCTCTTTCCGCTCATCCAGCCGGGATGAGGGTGGCCGCCTCAGGCTCCGCTGGGGACTGCCCTCCTGAGAAGGGAGCCGACGGAGGAGAGAAGGAGCAAGGAATGGAGAGGGACAGGGTCCCCGGGGCAGCCTTTGGAAATGTGGATCCAGCTGAGCATCCAAGAATCCAAGCACAGACCCTCTGAAGTGGAGGGTCCTGTGTAAACGCTCGGGTCACACGCCTAGGGGGCCAGCCCTGGAGCGCTGCCCTGTCCCATCCTCCCCATTACCCAGAAGAGAAAACAGGTTCAGAGCGTCGGCACGACCTGCCAAGATCACACAGCTAGCAGGCAGCAGACAGGACTTGTAGCCCTGATGCGTGCGGTCCCAGAAACCTGTGATCTCAACCACAGCCAATCACCCACTGTCTCCCCCGACCCCAGATCCCACTGTCCTCCGGGGTGGCTCCCCACTACCACCACGCTGTGCTTTCATTTCACCTTGCAGTGTGACTTTTCACAGAGAGGCAGGATCAGAAGAGACCTCGGAATCTAGCACATCATCCAAATGTAAGGGCCCTTTCCAGATTTTCCCGGGCTCTGCTTATATGCTCCCTCTATGGGGAACTCAGGACCCCACAGAATGGCACACTGCAGGGGCGGGGAGGCTCTTGATACAAGCAATTCATTTTAAGTGGAGCTCAAGTGACTTCTGCCCATTAGCTTGAGTTCTCCTCCTCCCTGCTCCCTCGCAAGTCCCTGATGGGACCATAGGGGACAAATCAGATCACTCTCCCAGGACAAACCATTCGGATATTCGAGCCCTTCTCTCTTCTCCCCCTCCTCTCCGGCTCCTCCGACCACTCCTTTGGATGGTGTCCAGACCTCTCTCCATGCTCTTTATTCTAATGTATCAAATTGCCCTTGAGAACAAGGTGCCCCCCCCCCTGCACGAAATGGACCCACATCTTCCTGTCCTCTCCCCGGGTTCCCACAGGATATGTTACCAAGTGCTTTGCCAGAAGGCAGATACAACGAGTCTGAGGCTTCAGCCTGGGATCCCGATAGGAGATGAGGGCCCTTGGCAATGGTGGATGCAGACGGCATGGTGTGTTTACTCCTCGGCACCACCTGAGTTATTTCCTGAAAGCCGACTGCAAAGTACATAACGGCTACCCCAGAACTCCCCAGGCTCCAGTAAGTTCCTTGAGGGCGGGGTCTGAGTCAGGCACCGCCCTCTGCTGCCAGGGCCACAGAGCCATGGAGCCAGGCAGGCACCAGCACCTTAAGAACCTTAATCCCGGGGCCCCTGGGTGGCTCAGTCGGTTAAGTGTCTGCCTTTGACTCAGGTCATGATCCCAGAGTCTTGGGATCGAGCCCCAGGTTGGGCTCCCTGTTCAGCAGGGAGCCTGCTTCTCCCTCACCCTCTACCGCTCCCCCTGCTGGTGTTGCCATGTGCCCTCTCTAAGCAAATAAAATCTTAAAAAAAAAAAAAAAGAATCGAATCTCCATCCCACTGCTCTCCATGATCCCCTTCCAGAAGGACTGCCTGGACCCTTCTTCTTCTTCCCAAAAGGGAAGACAAAGGCTCTGTCCTGGCTCCAGCTGCCCACCCCCAAGGCTGGTAGCAACCCAGGCCAGGGGATCAGGAAGTTTCCATCACAGGGGCAGGCCTCTCACAGAATGGCACTGTCCTCGGGGAACCTGTCTTACCACCCGTACATTGGCTCTTCTGAGCTTCTTAGGTAGGAAAGGGAAAGAGGCGGAAGGGCATCACGGTGCTCCTGACCAGCCTCCCCCGGGGGTCACAGCAGTGTGGCTGGGCCACTGTCACCACCCCCAACCCCCAGTGCCCACCCAGCCCACTCAAGCCCCTTCCCCTCCAAGCCCTCAGCCCGCAGGCCTTCTGCTCAACCCCCTGACATAATCCACTGAAGCCTCAGCGGCCTCACCAGTGCGGGCTGTTGGGCGGGTGAGCAGTCGGGCCTGTGTGAGTGCACCAAGCCGTGCTCAGCACATCCCGGCAGATAGCGTGTTCGCTTTCTTCCTCCTGACCCTCTCCCACTCTCCACTGCTTGGAGAGAACAAGCCAGGATCCCAGAGCGTCAGAGCTGGGAAAGGCCCTAGAGGTCAGCTGAGACTCCGAGAGGCAGGGCAAGTTGTCCAAGGCCATGGAGCAACCAGAGGCAAAGCCCACCCTAGAACACAGGGCCCCGGAAGCCCAGACCCGGGCCGTGCCCACTGAACAGGGACTGGCTATATGGTCAGATGAGGAAAGAGCCAGAGGAATCTCCACTCCCAAATCCGGGCCCCCACGGCTCTGGCTAATACTGATATTAACACCAACGACAATAGGAACGGCTGCCATTTACTGAGCCCTTACTAAGCATTAACGGGGTTAACAATGGTGACCGTCACAGCAAACCCTTGCAATGATACCAGGAAAGGCCCTTCCCACCGGCGACGCACTTCAATCCGCAGCACAATCCGCAGCCGTCCAAGACGGCTTTGGGGCCCGTGTGCTCTGGCACTGAGCAATGTTCCAATTTCAGAAAGGGATTGGGGTCTGGGTCACACCCCGCACTCTCTCCCACTCATAATTCCCAAAGGCCACCGAAATGGGGTACACAGAGGCCATAAATGGCCTGCCTTCTGTTTGGATTTGATTTTGCCACAGAATGAGCTGCAAAGGGCATTTTTGCTTTTCCAAAGTGGCTCTTGGATTTCAGAACTGCTGCTAAGGGGAGTGGACCTGTATGATCACCACTGTTCGACCGGTGAGGTGAGTGGAGTACAGAGAGGCTGAGTAACTTGTTGAGGGCCTCAGAGCAGTGATTCCAACACGGGCAGTTTGGTTCCGGAGTTGAGGCCTTGGCCACCATTCTATCTTATAAAAGCGTTGAGGTCTGTGCTCATTTCAACTCTGGGTGGGAGTGGGGGCCCAGCAGCTTTCCCCTAATTTATAGACACAGAATCTAGGGCTTGAGAGGCCACGTGCCTTGCCCAAGGCCCCCAGCCTCCCCTGTGGCTGCCCTGGCTGCTGGGAACTCGGGCCGAGACCAATGGCATCCCCAGAGACCACTTCGGGCTGGGGGCGGGGAAGGGGGGAACCCCAGTGGCTCAGTCCCTCCCACCAGCCCAGGAGGCCTGGAGAGTGAGGGAAAGCCCAGCCCATTGCCTTTAGAAGGCCTTTTCCTTCAGGCTCAACAAGGCCCAGCTCCTCAGCTGGGCCTCATCTGCAGGAATAAACATCATCAAGAACATGTTTAGTCTTCCACTGGGATTTACAATGTGCTGGGAAAGAAAAAATAAATCATTCATTCTAACTTGGGTGAGAGAGTGCTGCCAGAACCTTCCCAGCAGAGCCAGGAAATGTCCCTTCGCTTACAGGACAGGTGGGCTGGGACCAGAGGGCACGAGGTATGGAGGCTGGTGGGGCGGGGGAGCAGGGCGCAGAGGAGGGAATCGTGGGGTATGACAGAGAGTCTGGACTCTGGAGTCAGGAGTCCTGATTCTCCAAACAAGCCTTGCTCTGGGGCTTTGGGACGCCTCTGAGGCATAGCTGCTGGTTGTCGGCCAAGCCCAGACTATACCAGCCCACAGGGAGGCAGCATGCTGGAGAGGGAGACATGGGCCTTGGGTCAGAGGGATCGGGATGGAATTCTCCACTCTGGCGCATCCGAGCTATGTGTGGCTGTGGCCTGAAGTCATTTTGCTGTTCTCGGCCTCAGTTTCTTAAACTGGAAAATGCTTGTAAAACTGAAATGTTTATCAAGTTACTAGCTCAGCTCCTGGCACGTGGTTGGCATCCAATAGATGGGCGCTGTCTTTATTACTGTGATGGGGAAACTCAGACGAGGAGAAAGTGGACGTCCCAAGACCCATGCAGAGTTGACCGGCTCTGAGTCATGGAAACCAGCTCACCAGGGCCCAGTTCTTATCCACTCTGATTATAATGTACCACTGACTGGGTCCCAGAGAAGCCCCAGGTGCCACAGGGCAGAAATAAAGACCAGATCTCACAACCCTTTCACTGGGAAAAGAGTTTCCCTCCTTTAAACACTGCCTTCCTGTCTGTTGGCCAAGCGAGCTTCCTTTCATCTACTGAAACCACTCTTTCCCCTTTTGCCTTGGCCACCAGGAAGCTCAGTATTCAAGTTAGCCCTCAGCTACTGTTATCTAGTGCCCTGGCTTCAGGGACATTGCTTTTCCTCTTCCAGTGTGTGTTCTAATCTCTCTCGTTTTGATTTTAGTTACCCTGTGCCTGTGTTGGAACTCAACTCCATTTCTCCTGGGGAACAGGCTGGGTGTGGATTATGAAGAAGTAAAGCAGACTCGGGTAGGAACCACTGCAATGGAAATTGCACCAATATGAACCTGGGGCTGCCCGGGTTCAAATCCTCGCTCTGCCGCTTACTAGCTGTGTGACCTTTGGTCAAGGTGCCTCATTTCTGTGCTTCAGCCACATCTGAAAATGAGGGTATCACACCCATGACCTCGAAGGACCACAGTGAGGAAAAACTAAGTGAGCACAATCTGTATGCCACAGTGGGGGGGGGGGGGGGGGGGGCTTGTTCTAGGCTCCACTCCACAAAGTGTTAGTTGTTGATGTTGGTCTAATGTTTTCTCACCTTCCTTTTCAGAGTGATATGAGGCAACTG
The DNA here is from genome assembly GCF_011800145.1 of Mirounga leonina. Classification (NCBI taxonomy): domain Eukaryota; kingdom Metazoa; phylum Chordata; class Mammalia; order Carnivora; family Phocidae; genus Mirounga; species Mirounga leonina. Next base: position 21,944,877 of record NW_023270418.1, on the reverse strand, counting down.
GACCTTTGAGTGGTGAAATGCAGGAGCCCACTAGCCACCAGCTGTCTCCCCAGTTGGATAAGAACTGTAGCACTGGAGGAGGGTGGGGGGTCCTGGGGGCATCCGGGTCAAGGGCCATGTGCAGTGGGTCTGGACTGAGCTCTGGGCCCTCGCCTGGCCCGGCCACTGGCAGGCTTGGTGACCTCGCCCCTCACCTGTCGATGGGGATTCTCACACTACCCTGAGAGGGAAGGCATGGGGAGCATCAGTGAAAGAATGAAAGTAAAGTGGCCAGCATTGTACCCTGTAGTACATGGTGTGTGCAGACCCAACCACAGGGATGCCGTGGGCACTGCCGTAAGGATGAGACGATGTGTGTAAAGCTTCTAGAAGATACCATGTGCACATAGTAGGTGCTCCATAAGTGCTAACTTTGACAGTCACAGTCGACTGGCTCACCCAACAGCTATTCCTGGCTTCCCTTCTCCCTTGTGCCTGTGTCTTCTAGAGTCCCCTTGAAGCCAGAGGTGTCTTTGTGACCCAGTCTGGGGAAGACTGTTGGAGGACTTGCTTTTCTGATCAAAGGGATGGCCAGGGCTGGCACTGCCTGTTTCCCTTTCTTCTGGCTACAGCAGCACGGATGGTGCTGTGGCAGCCATCTTGTGACCATGAGGTGAGTGATGTGATATAGCGAGTGGCATGATGAGGATGCTGAACACACAGCCAGAAGCATGGTCTCTGATTCCAGCCCGACTTCTGGTTAATCAACAGCAAATATCTTTAGAATTTAAGCCACAGTCAGCCTGATTTTTCTATTCCTTAAAGCTGAGCGCCTTCTCTGTGATGCAAAACTAATTTTTTTATTGACAGTCTCCTCCCTGGGTCTCATCTGCGGATGAGTGGCATGGATTTATTACTTGCTGAGGTGCTTGAATAAAAATAAGAACAACAACATTTATTGGGCGCTTACCATGCCAAGCACTGTGCTGTGTTTTACTAAGATAATCTCACTGAATCCTCGCCAGAACCTTGCAAGTTAAATTTATTATTGTCCTCCATTTGCAGAAGGTGAGACAGGCCCAGACAGGCAAGCGGCTTGCCCACAACCCCACAGCTACAAGGTGCTGGGGTAGAGCTGCGTTCAGGCCCATGGCAACTCTGCCCAAGACGCTGCCCCCCTCACATCTCGCTAGGAGATCACAGGGACCAGAGGCCCAGGAGGCTGCCAGGCACCTCCTGGGTTTGTCTGTGACAGCTGAGAGGCCCCTGGTCTCTCCCCTACCCCCAGGGCCAATCCCCCTGCAGGGCCAGCCCAGGCCAGCCCAGCCAGGGGCCAGGAGGGTGCTTACCTTGCCCATGTTGAAATAGAAGAGGGTTCCCGCGGCCACCTGGACGATGAGGATCAGGAGGAGGAAGGCAAAGTACTGGGGACACAGAGCAGCACGGAGTCAGCCGCAAGCATCCCCCTCCCTTGGTGGCCCCACCCCGCTCACCTCTGCACGAGCTCCCACAGTCGGGACCAGGGGGGCACGCAGGCCCCACCCAGCTGGACAGCGGCACTCACCAGCCCCAGAAGGCAGCGGACCTCCTTGATGGCACCGATGCAGCCCAGGAAGCCCATGAACATGGTGACAGCGCCCACGCCGACGAAGACGCAGGCCCCCACCTTGAGCGAGCTGGAGGAGGTCTCTGGGGATGGAAAGAACGGCGTTCAGTTCGGCCCAGCTATCTCACCCTTGTTAAGCACACCATCAGGGGTAAGGCCCAGAGGTCTAGCACTGCTCCCCCTGGAGTCAGAGCTCTGGGGTCAGCCCCTACCAGATGTTGTGCTGGCTGCTGGGGAGACAGGAGTCGGACTGCTGAGGTCCCCACAAGGAGCTGCCATTCAGTGGGGAGGGGCGTGGGGACAATAACACACAGCACACAATGACCAGATCCCCTGGCTGTGGAGAGAGCCACAGGGACACTGAGGCCGGCTTCAGTAGATGACCATGGGGTGGCGAGTGGGTTGGGGGGCTGGGGAAGCCTGGTATGAGCAGGTGACATTTGAGCCTGAGCCTGAGCCTGACACTGAGAGGAGAATGGAGAAGCAGCCTAGTGAAGATCTGTGAAGGGAAGGCATTCCAGGCAGGGGGGAACAGCAAGGAGGAAGGAGCGAGCCTGATGTATTTGAAGAAGGTGAGACAGATCAGGCCAGTGTGAGTCCGACAGGTGATATGCTTGAGGCGTAGAGAGAGGCTCCTGATGGCAAGAGACCCTCTTCAGGGCCGAGGGCGGACAGAGCCCACCCTCGTGGGTGGAGGTCGGGGTTCCATCAGAGCACTTGACCACCATTTCCCTAAAAGCCCAGCACATCACCTGCCAGAAGAGAGCACAGCTCACACCCACCTCCAGATGCCCTCTACCCAGAGGCTGTCATATGCCAGAAGGGCCAGGGGAGATGTGCCTCCCCCTGGCAGGGGGCGGCAGACTCCTCCCACAACAGCCCCTGCAGTCTCTGGGAGGCGGCCGGGACAGGATGTTTCCAGAAAGCTGGAGAGCAGCCTGGAGTGCATTAGCAGATCCGGGGAACCTCTTAGGGATATAGATTCCTGGGTCCGTCACAACTGGACAGACTTTCCTGGGAGACCACCTGGAATCTGCCATTTTAATGTGTTCTCCTAAGGAGGGCATGGCCAGGGCTGGCCCAAGTGGCTGTCAGCAGGGAGGACGCTGGCCGGCTCCCTGGGGGGCTTGGGAGAAGCTGAGATCCACCCCCACCCCCAGCCACCCAGGGCGCCTTAGTGCCCTTAAGCAGTAACTACAAAGCTGAAGTGTGGGTGGATAGGAGGGCCTGATTCAGCTCCACTTCCTGGTCACAGACAGAATGTTCTGAACTCAGGAAGAGCCCTGGCCAGCCCACCCTGCTCTCAGGGTACCAGGGCAGGGCTGCCTCCACCCAGCTCCTCATAGGAGCCCCCAGGCAGGCTGGGCGGGCATGGTGGGAACCTGCTGGGGTGAGTGGGGGGGCTCTGGCACTGAGCCCCCATTTTCATTCTAGGCCCTCAGCACCCTGCTCTCAGCAATCAGTATAGTCAGGAAGAAGCCATCCAATGCCACTCTTTCGAAGCTTCCTCGGTTTGAGGCCAGGGACGACTCCCAGAGAAAAGAAATTTGGCACAGTCTGGAATCCACTGCGTGCCAGCCAGAACAAGGCCCTTTATCCGAATCATCTGCTTCATTTCCACAACAGGCCCATGAGGGTGGATTTACATCCTGATTTGTCCCTAAGAGCCCTGAAGCCCAGGCAGGCTAAGAGGCCACCTGGGGGCCCAGCAGGCAAGACCCAGGGCTAAGATCCCCCAACTCAGCTTCTCCCCCAGGAGGCCAGCCCGGCTGCGAGGTCTCAGCTTCTCAGAACGTCTAGTGGACACCAGTCCCTGACCGCACCCAGGGTCTCAGGCTGGCCCCAATCTGAGCAACCTGACTTAGGAAGGGGACAAGTGGACATTCTGGGCTGGCCCTCCACTGTGCACGGCAGAAACATCTGGGTCCTGCCGGGCCTGGCAGGTACCAGCGAGGTGGAAGTGGCCCCAAATGAAAGGGACCAAAGGCAACAAGAAAGGGGTTCTCATCCCAGCTCTGCTGCGAACGAGCTCTGAGCCTGGGCAAGCCATCCTCTGGCCTCTATTTCCTTCTCTGTGAAATGGAACTAAATCCTACTTCAAGGTGTTATTACCAACTTAATCACTTCTGTAGGGTTGACTAGTTACTAGGAGCTGTTCTAAACGCTTTTCCTATATTAACTCATTTCATTTCTCACAACAACCTCATGAGATATATTCTATTATTATCCCCATTTTCTAGATGAAGAGGCACAGAGAAGTGAAGTAACTTGCCCATGATCACCCAGCTAGGAGGCAGCAGAGTCAGGATTCGAACCATGGCAGCCCGGCTCCGGAATCTGTGCTCCTGACCACGGCACTTGCTTGCTCTGGTTAAGGCAGGACTGCATGGTGAGTGTGAAATCCCGCAGTACAGGGGCTCAGGGTATGGGGGCTCAGGAGCCATGCCCTCTGTTCACATCCCAGCTCTCCCTCCTGGCTGTGTTTCCTGGGACAAGTTAACTCCCCTTCCTGTGCTTTGGTTTCCTCCACTGTGAAATGGGCACAGCAACACCTCGCCCCGTGGACTCACAGTGTGGACTCAGTTAGGTGAGGGGAGAGCTGTGTCACACCGGCCTGGAACGTACGTAGTAGGTCAGGAGCCCTGGGTCCCAGCCCTGACCCTCACTTGCTGTGTGATTCTTAGCAAGTCTTTTTCCTCTGCTAGATCAGTGCTTCTGAACCCTGGCTGCCTGGGAATCACCTGGGGAGCTTTTTAAAAACCACAATGCTCCAGGCCCCTGCCCACACACCAATGGAGTCAGATCCCCTTGGGGTGGGCCTGGGGCCCTTGTATTTGTGAAAACATTCTGGGTGCATCTAGGGGACCTCTGCATTCTGGCAGCTCCGGGAGAGTCTGCGAACTGAACAGGGAGGAGGCGGGAGGAGCAGTAAGAGGTTCCTGGGGCCTGGGGCAAGGTGCAGAGGATAGAGATACAGTGGGTGAGCTGGGCCTTGAGACTTTGCCCCCTGGCGCAGTACCTGCTGGGTGTGGCCCACGGCCAGGAAGCAGGGAGCCTGGGCCTAATCAGGGCAGAGGCGGATGTGTCCCATGTTGGAAAGGCCTGGGGAGCATGGGCATCCCACTGGGGTGGGAAATGCAGACCCTAGCCCCAGAATGGGAGAACATTCTGCAGCCCTCCACCCCAGCAGGAGGCAGGGCTAACAGCTCCAGGCTGCATCGGATGTGGCTGGAGGGTGGATCATCCTTGCTTCCTTTCAAGTCTGAGGGGAGGCCTAGCCCCCTGGGGCCACAGTGACAGGTGTGGCCTCTCCATCACCCATCCTAGCCTGGTTCCGCTTTATTCAAATCAAGCAGCTGCCATGGGCCTGAGTCCAAACCTGCTGCTTCAGCAGCAGCTGGGAGGGAAATGAGCCAAGGATGCACTCACTGAGGGGAGTGGCATCACTGTGCTACTTGGGGCCCTCAGCTGTGCCTCCCTTCCACCTCAGGGCATCCATGAGATCAGTGCAGCAAGCCTGGCAGGCTTCCTGGAGGAGGCCGGGCGTAGACCTGGAAAGGCTCTCATCATCTGTGCAGGAGTGCCTTGGGCTTCTTTCCTCCTGCTTCAAGGGTGAGAGAAGGGGCTTGCATGCTGTGGTTCACCCTACCACAGGCAGCACTTAGGACCAAAGCTCTGGGGGTTCAAGTCTCCCACCCATCACTGGAAGCTCTGTGAACGTGAGCCAGGGACATCACTTCTCTGAGCCTCATTTCCTCACCTGTAAGGCAGGACTAGAACAGTTCCTACCTCACAGGGCTATCGAGGGATTAAGGCAATTTTCATGTGCAAAATGCTCAGCCCTGTGCCTGCCTCAGCACGAGCACAGACCATGGACGCTGCGCCCGGTGTCTTCCTCTGCAGTCCAGAGGCCCGACGAATCTAGCCAGCACTGGGCACATGGTGAGCACGTCATCGGCTCCTGACGACCTCTTTCCCACCCTTTCCAACGTTTCTCTGAACTGACCGGGGCCGGACTGGGGCCCACATCTTGCTGAGCTCGCAAATGGAGGGACAGAGACTGTAAGAGGCTTTCTCGAGGTCAGGGCTGAGGGAAAGGGGCCGGGCTGGGAGAGCAAGCCTCCTTCAACCCCCAGTGTTCTCCAGACAACAGCAGCTTTGTGTGGGGAGGGAGAGAAAATTCTTCCCGAAAACCCCTGCAGAGGGGGCCCGGGGCAGAGCGGTCAGCACAGGACCCGGGTGAGGCCCTGAGGGCAGCTGAAAAGTGACCCGCTGTGAGGTTCAAGTTCTTGTGGAGCAGCCCTGCCCATTGCCCTGGCCCCACCACTCCAGAGCCAGTCGGGCAGGGAGATTGGAGGGACCCTTACGTAGCACAGAGATGAAACTGCTCTTGTCGGCCAGGATCCACACCCCGAAACCCAGGATCACCGCGCCTAGGATCTGGAAAGAGAAGGCACAGTCAATGGGGGCCTGAGGGGGCCCTGCCCAGCTGCCCCTGCAGCCAGGCCAGGAGGACCTGGGGGAGGCGTGCACAACCTCCATCCTCAGGCCCCACACCCCAAGTCCTGACATCAGGGCCATGTGTGGGGAGTCCTTTCTGCCTCCCACCTCCCCTACCCCATGCCCACATGTGGTCAAACCAAGCCTATTAGCTTTGAGGGGTGCAGCCTCCTTCCAGGGGTACCCTCCGACTTTACCTCCTAGCCCTCTCCCATGCTCATCGCCTCCACTCTAGCCCAGCTCAGTGGCTGGGGACATCCCAAACAAGTGCTGGGGAAAATCCTGCATGGACGTGAACATCAAAGCCCTCTTGCCCTTCAGAGCTCGGCTCAGAGGCCACCTTCCACGGGAGCCCTCCTGACTCCCCCAGGCAGACTAAGGTGGCAACCACCCTTGGACCCTCCTTAATAGCCATTCCCACGGGCTTTAATGTGCTGTGTGTCTCTGGCTGGACCACGAGCTCCCTGTGAGGGCAAGGGCTGGGTTGCACGAAGCTCCATATGCCTGAGGGGCCTATAGCACAAGGGTTGAGTGCTCAGGAAATGAATGAGCTCAGGAACCCACTGGAAAGGCAGGAACAGAAAGGCAGATGTGGGGCAAGTGGCTGGGGTAGGCCCAGGGATTCCCTGCTTCTTTCCCCCTCCCGTCATCTGCAAGGCCCCTAGCCTGAGCCCATCTCCCCAAATGGAACCCAGCCAAGATCCACATCCCACAACACTGGCCCTCACCTGGGGCCTGGCCTGAGCCCACCTGAGGAATAAGCCACCTCAAGAGTCCTAGCATGTCACACCCACCTCTATCATGGGCCCTGGGTTCCCACCTCAGCCATCATCCCCTACTCTGCAAGGCAAGCAGCTGCTGATAAAGCCTTCAGCGTGGGTGAGCACCCCACCCAAGGGGCTCAATCTACCTTGCTCTACTGGGCCCAGAGTAAGGCGAACGGGGCGCTTGCCTTGGGCATAAAAATTAAGGGGACATGAAAAAACTCAGTAACCAAGATAAATAAGAATTTACAGCAACGATTTTTTAAAAACCAAAATTAATTTTAAAAATCCATGTTGAGCAAAATATCAAACTTTTAAATAAAGGCGGGATCAGTATTGTGATTTTTTCCTTTTAAAAAGGAGCAGAGCCCTGATAGGGCACATGGCAATGCTGTTTCTTATTCCCAAGCGAGGACCTCACTCACCCTACCCTAGTCTGGGCCCCCTTAAAGACAACAGCAGCTGCTGATGACCCTACATTCTTCCCCAGTGTCTCCCAGCAGGCCACCTGTCCCCTCCTCCCTCCTTGCCAGTGGGCCCTGTTATTGTCCTCATGTTACAGATGGGGACACAGAGGCCCCGACCTCGCTGAAGGTCACCCATTCCATCCTTCAGGGGCTCGAAGCCAGATCTGACTATTACTCCAGGCCAGATAGTGGCTCACACTAGCTACAGGATACTTGGGACCCATCCTGGGTCTTCACCTGGAAAGCCAGTTTCTTGGGACAGGGAGGTTACTGAGGCTCTGTTGAGGGGAAGGGTCTACCCTTGGGTAGGGGTGCCTCAGAACAACACAGCTTGCCGGGAGGAAGGGGGACTTTATAGAACCTGGGAGTTTGGTTCCCAAAGATTCCTGAGGCCCTGCCCACCCGAGCCCGTAGCTCACGGCACAGCTGGCCAACGGCCAGGCATTGGGCCCATGGTCTGCTCCTGCGCACCTTAGAGCCGTGCGGCGGAGCCCCTGACCTGCTCACCTCCTGCCCTCATAGGGCAGGGCAGAAAATTCCTTCTGGGCAAACACAACCCCAAGGAAATTGAAATCCAGGACCGCCCAGCTAACCTCCTCAGCTCGCCTCTAAGCACCCACGAAGGAAGTCCCCGGCACCAGCCCAGGAGTGCCTCTGCGGGTCTCATGTCCAAAGACGGCCATCTGGAGTGGCTGGACCAGCCCCGAGGCTGTGCGCCAGCCAGGAAGAGGCCCAGCCAGGCGGCCAGCCAGAACGGGGGAGGCACTGTGGCCTCCTCTTTCTTGGTGAACCAAGACTGGGACCATGGGGCACCCCCCACCACCACCACCACGAACCACCCCCCCAGTTCCACTAGAATCTCCCGACAAGGCTCAGCCAGGAGCCGGGACCCTCACACCAGCGTCCTTCCCCCAGAACAGCACAGCATCAGCAGCTCCTGGGTTTCTGTGAACCTCAGAAAAGCTGACGAGGCAATTTTCTGGGGAGCTTGGGGCCAGGAGGGGGTGCAGGCAAGGATGTACACGTGTACGTGTGTGCATATGCGAGCACACACGGCTGCCAGAGCGAACTTTCCAAACCACAAGTCTGATCGTATAACCGCATCCCGATGCGCATAAAACAGAGAGCAGGATCCTTCCTGGACGGCCGGCACCCCACAGCCCCACACTCTGCCCCACTCCCCACACTGGACTTTGCTGCTTCTCCCAGAACTCCTCTCCCCACCCACCTCATCTAACTCCAGGGAGCTTCTGCTGACCATCCCCACAAGGTCAGCTGCCTTATTATCTGCTCTCCTGGGGACTGTAACCTTCACGCCCAGCACCCTGCACAGCTGCCTTTTTATCATCCATTTGAATAGTACTTGACTGGAGCCCACCACCCCCCAGAACAGAGCCCCCAGTGCAGAAACCACGGCTCTCCTGCTGGTGAGTGTCTGCCTGGCATCCACAGCCAGGGTCTGCATACACAGACGTGTCAATACCCACTTGATGAATGGGTGATGAGTGAATGAGTGGACGAACCAATGTTCACTGTCCCTGGAAGTCTCTCCTTTCCCCTCACCCTCCTGTGATAAAAAGCTCCCCCTCTCCCTGCCCACCCCTCCCCACATCTGCTGGGCCATCTCTGCCCCAGCACACAGGGGGTTAACACCGGACTCCCGCCAGCCCCCAAAGCTCTGGCCAGAGACAAGCTTTTCCAGTCTCTGGCTCCACAGGGCAGGCAAGGAGCTGGAAGAGAAGGGACGGCTTGGCCAAAACCATCAACCCTGTTTCCTTTCTTCACGAAGTCTCCACCCCCTCCCTCCCGCTGCATGGGGTGAGCGGGCTGTCTGGGCTGCTAGACTGCAAGCCCCCTCACCTCCCAGGCTGTCGCCCACACCCCTCTCTCCAATCCCTAGGGTCCCCAAGGATAGAAGCACAGCACCGCGACCCTCCTGTTCCCCAGTCCCGGCCAGCTGGCCCTGGAAGCCAGGCTGAGGCACAGGAGCCAAGCACTTGCCAGGGAAGGCAGGGCTCCGGCTGTGTGGCCAACTGTTTTCCAGAGCCCTGGTCCAGCCAGGAGGGACCTGTCTAGCTGGGGAAGCCCAGGTGCCCAGGCCCTGCCCCGGGTAGCTTCCAGACCTAGCTGCCATCCATGGAGGACGTGGAGAGCCACAGCAAGGCCTCAGCACTGTCCTTGAGGAGGGGGCCGGGGCTAGAGCCAGGGTGGACAACGGCAGGGCAGGCGGCAACCCAGCGGTCCGCACGCACGTGTGTGCGTGTGCCGGGAACACGCTTGTATCTGTGTGTCGGGGTACAGTTAAGAGGGGGAATCTAGAATGATTATTTCCCAAACTGTCTACGATCCTGTGTAACTTGTAATGTAAAACGTCTTTTCCCCAGTAATCCGTGTCCGTTGTAGAAAATTTGGAAAATGCAGAAAAGCATAAAGAATAAAATCCAAATTCTCAGGAATCCCGAAATGAACATTCAGAGGCATTTTCTTCTCCTCTCAAAAATACTCATGTATGTGTGTGCTTTTTAATAAAACTGGATCATAATAAACATCCTATTTTTCAGCCTGATTTTTGAACAGTAGAGGGTGAACCAGCAACACAGAGGAGACAGAGCCCCAAGCAGCTCCCTGCACCCAGGAAGGCCTCTCCCCCTGCCCCATCACACATGCACATATACACACACGGGCACACTCACACACGCTCCCCCTGCCCCATCACACACGCACATATACACATGGGCACACTCACACACACTCCCCCTGCCCCATCACACACGCACACATATACACACAGGCACACTCACACATGCATACGCTCCCCCTGCCCCATCACACACACACACATATACACACGGACACACTCACACATGCACACGCTCCCCCTGCCCCACACACACGCACACATATACACACGGGCACACTCACACATGCACACACGCTCCCCCTGCCCCATCACACACGCACATATACACACACGGATACACTCACACACGCTCCCCCTGCCCCATCACACACGCACACATATACACACGGGCACACTCACACATGCACACACGCTCCCCCTGCCCCATCACACACACACACATATACACACGGACACACTCACACATGCACACGCTCCCCCTGCCCCATCACACACGCACATATACACACACGGGCACACTCACACACGCTCTCCCTGCCGCATCACACACACACATATACACATGGACACACTCACACATGCACACGCTCCCCCTGCCCCATCACACACGCACACATATACACACGGGCACACTCACACATGCACACACGCTCCCCCTGCCCCATCACACACACACTCATGCACACATACACATTCATACACATGCACACTCACACACACATCACACGTTCCCCCTGCCCCATCACTCATGCACACACGTGCATGCTCACATACTTACACATACACACACTCATGCACACACTCCCCCTGCCCCATCACACATTCATGCACACACATGCACACTCACACACACATAACACTCTCCTCCTGTCCCATCACACACTCATGCATACACACATTCACACACTCATACACACATCACATTCTCCCCTTGCCCCATAACACACACTAATGCACACACATACATTCACATACATGCACACTCACACATGCATCACACTCTCCCCCCTGCCCCATCACACACACACACTCATACACACACTCTCTCTCTCACATACACAACCACACACACGCAGGCACACACACACACACACACACCATCATCCTGGCAACTCGAAGCAAGAGGAGTCAGTCAGTGCCAGGCCTGAGAGGAAAATTGAGGCCCCAGGAAAACCAGCTCCAGATGTGCACCGAGCTTACATCTGGGCAGCCCCATGGCTCAAGGACGCAAGGTGGGGCCTGCCAGGGTGGGTCTGGAGAAGGGGGACCGTGTCCCCACTCTGGCCCCAAGCCTGCCTCTCTTGCACACCCTCTGGGGGGTGTGGGTACATCCCCACAGTGAGGGTGTGGGTGGGGGTGGCAGCTGTAACAGCAAGACCTTCAGAGGGGGCACAGGAGGGCAGAGGGCCAGCAGATGGCAAGAAAGATTTCAGAGAACTCCCTGCTGATGAGTTAGGGGACACCTGGGGGCTCTTCCCCACCCATGCCCACCTCCAACCCTGACTGGCCCGGACCTCAGTGCCCCAGGAGAGGGGACAGCTGGGAGAGGCATCAGTGCTCCGCCACAGAACCAGCTGGAATGCAGGCAATCTCCTGGCTGGCCCCACACGGTTCCATTCCCAATGGTCCATCCTCAGCCCCCACTGACTGCCCCCCAACCCCATCCATGGCCTGGAGTCTCTGGAGGGTCTCAGCTGCGCTGCCCCAGGGAAGAGTCTCCGTGGGAGGCGGTCGGCTGGTGCTGGTCATACTTACAAAGAAGAGCAAGTTGAAGAGGAAGAGAAAGTATTTGGTGACTTTGATACAGGCTGACCCCATCCTGCCGGTCCTGGAGCTCCCTGGCAGAAAGAGAGAAGGCAGGTAGGTCAAGGCCAAGAGGAAAGGGGAACAAAGCTGACAGGCAGTCAGTGACCTGCTGGCCCCAAATCATCCCAGCACATCCTCACAGCAATCCCGGGGGAGGTACTAACACGAGGTCCCATTTTATGGCACCCTGAGGCCCAGAGAGGTTAGATGATTGGCCCAAAGCCACACAACTAGGAAGTGTAGGCCTACAGGCCATCTCGGTTGTTTGATGTTTGGCAGCTGGAGTCTGGACTGGCCCCTCGACCGGGCAGGGCCTGGAGGGAAATGACATAAGACCCTCACGGGCTTTGGAAATACCCAGATGGATGCTGGTCAAAGTCAGGTGGCCAGGACGTTAGCAGGTGACTGCTGGAGCCCCAGAGGTGAGACAGTGGCTTGTGGCACAGATCTGCAGCCCTGGGGCCAGGGGGCTGCTGGGGGAGACAGAGAGTTCTAGCCTCTCAGAAAAGGGACCGAGTGCTCCCTTCACCATCGCCTCACAAAGGAACAAGTATGCATTGTCGAGCATTGAACGAATAGAACATTCAACAGAACAACACTAATTAAAAAAATTTTTTCTCTCACCCCAGAGATAAAAACTGTCATCATTTTAGTAGCTAAACTTGCAGCATGTGTGTTTCACAGATGGTTTTAAACAAAACTGGGCTCTTACTATATAGAGTGATTTGTAACCTGCTTTTTTTCATTCGACAATATACTCTCTGTGTATGCTGGTAAAATGCTCTACAACATAACTTGACATGTTGCATGGGATTCCATACTGTAGATCATTTTATATTTTGGAGGGTCGGATTCCTCCAGAAAATTCATGTATAGGCAGCATTTTACATATAATTTCTGGGGGTTCAGAGGCCCCTTTAAGCCCATTCAGGAGCCCCCAAGGATCCTAGGGTTAAAGTCCCAGATACAGATATATCACAACGCATGTAATCAATACTCTATGATTAGACACACGGCTGTTGCCAATTTTTCACTGTCATTCTGGGTGATACACTTATGCTTTTGAAACAGAGCAAACCATGCTGGAGCGCACTGGTGTGTCTCTCCACACTGATGGACCCCAAGCCAGGGCAGGACTCAGGGGAGGAAGAGGGAAGCTTGCTGCCTTCACCCCCTCCCCAAAGCCATACAATCCAGGAATGACAGCAACCAGCTCTCAGGCCCTCAGGGGTGACAGGACCAGTGCCGGGCAGCTGGGGCCAGGACAGCTGCATGGGACAGCTGGGCTTGGGGGCAGGGAATCAGGCATAGGGCCCAGTCCTGTTCCCACAGGCCCTATGCGGGAGGGGACAGGGGGAGCAGGCCACAGAGCAGAGGGAAGGAGGGCTGAGGGGTAGGCTTCACCCCTTCCTCTTCCTCCAAGGGTAAAAGGCAGTCCTAAGCCTTGTGAATATCCCCTGTCCATAAGGAGGTCCCCTCTGCCTTTTCTGGAAATAATCACATTCGATCATCCTTGCCAGGGAGAACTCAGCTTTGACTTTCTATACCTCCAAGGAGAGGGGAGGGGGCTTAAGGGGGAGGGTTCACTACCTCCCAGGGGGTCCAGTTTGGTGTTCTGACATCTCAATTCGAGAGAATTTTCTCCAGCTGCCTTGCTGTGGGTCAGATTGGGGCACAACATGAAGCCAAAGCTGTCCAAAGAAGGAAAAGGCTGTCTGGGTGGTAATGAGCACCCCATCGCAAGTGGCATGGAAGCCAGGTGTAAGTAAACACTTTCGGGGATTCAACTGCTACATGGGGAGTTTAGACTGCATTTAGACGCCACCAGCGTCCAAGGCTTGGGTCTGAGAAATGCAGGGACAACAGGGACTCAGGAGCCAGGGAAGTCTGGCCTCGGTAAGTCTACCTGGGGCCTACCTCAGAGCCAGGGTGGGGCAAACAAGGGCTCCCCTGCGTCAGGAGTTCTAGAGATCTGCGATCCTGGACCCAGGCTGGCCTGAGGGAGCCCTGCAGCAGATGGTCCACATAAAGGAGCATTACTGGTCTCCTCCACCACAGCGCTCGACAGACCAGAGGCTCTGCGCAAACTTGCGCAGAAGAGCAGAGCAGCAGAGGAAAGATTCTCGCATGGCGGCGGCACGTTTTTCATTCCTACCTGGGCCTGCTTGCCCGGCTGGGTCTCCTCCCAGTAAGTGACCCAGGCTGAACCCCAAGCGGTCTACAGAAAGGTCACCCCTTTACTGGAAGAACCTCACTGACTGCGCTTTAGCGGCAGCCGAGGGCCTGAGCGGCGTGCGCCGGGTTCTTGTGCAATTGGAAAAGTATGCAAACGGTCTTTGGCAACCGTTGCCTGCTTCTAGAGAGTACCGGAAGGGAGTTTCTACATGTTCCGCTCCCACATCCTCTGCTCAGGCTGGCCCGCCAGGGCAGCCTCACAGGCTTGGGGGTGCTCAGAAATGGGCAGTCTGTGGACGAGAGCGATTTCTGGGCCCGCTGAGTGAGGAGCAGCTGCCAGCGAATGGCAGGGACTCCAGGCGGCCACCAGCATGTGTCATCCCCTTCAATCCCCCCGTGCCCAAGAGGTGAGCGAGGTATTCCCATCCCTGGGGGCCAAGGCTCACAGAGGTGAAGGCACTCATCCAAGGCACACAGCCGGCAAGCAGGGGTGGGCTCCAGAGCCCAAGATCTGTCCACTGTGAAGTGTGTCCTTCCAGAGGGGGGCGTCAAGGGTGTGAAGGGACCTGTGGGGATGGCTGGGATTCCCAGGTAGGCAAGGAGGAGGCGGAGGCTGCTGAGCTGGTATTCCCTGATGCTCCAGACTCTGAGCAACCTCGCTGGTCTCAGGCACTCGCACAAATTGTACCAGGCATTGGGCGAAGCCCTTCAGTGTCCTATGAGCAAACTAAGGCACAGAGGGGTGAAGGAGCTTGCCCCAGATCACTAGTACATGGGCCAGCAAGGACAGAATCCAGGCCGTGTAGCCCCTCGGGCCCCCCATCCTCTCCAAGAGGCAGCTGGGTGAGCTCAGATGCTAGAACAGGAGCCAGGCAGCCCCATGACTGGCAGGCCGTTTGGCCAAACCAGGCAGGCCCAGAGGCTACCTGGGAATCACCTGGGGGAGGAGAAGGTGCTGAGCACAGAGCCTGGGGTGGTGGTTCCAGGGCATGCTGGCCAACACCCAAGGATGTAAAATCTCTCTTCCCTCCAAGTACAGACGTTTCCCTCTCAAAGCAACTTGGAGCAAAAGATGGGCAGGTCCAAGAAGCCCAGGGGGTCAGCTCAGGCTGAGAACGTGCCCAAGTCACACCATGATGGGGTGTGGCATCAACTTCAGGGAACCCCCCCACCAAAGTTGGATTCAGAGGGCCTGGGAGGATCTGAGCCTCAGTCTTCTCATCTATGAGATGGGAATAAGGGCTGGTATAGGGCAGGGGGTGGCCAACTGGATCTGTAAATCAAATCCAACCCACCACCCGTTTTTTGTACAACTTGTGAGCCAAGAACAGATTTCACATTTTTAAATAGTTGGAAAAAAATAAAAAGAAGGTTTTGTAGCCCAGGAAAGTCACACTTTCATGGCCCTAATTTAAGTTGCCACACCCCCTGGCTTATGTCTTGTCCCCCGGCTGCTCCCACATTAAGGCAGTAGAGTGGACGTTACGACAGAGGCCACTGGGCCCACAAAGCCAAGAACATCTACTCCCTGGCCCATTCTGGAACAAGTTTGCCAGCCCCCAGTGCAGGGGATCCAATGACGTACACCCATGTGTCTGTAAGAAGCAGCAAGGGTCAGGACCACCGTTAGTTTGAGATCTTGGGGGGCGAGCAAACTGGTGGCAAGAACTGAATGTAAGGAACTGCAGTCGGGAGACAGAAGACAAAGGACCCCCGGATAAGGGGTCAAATACTGGCTCTGCCAGCACATGGCCCCAGGGAAGGACCTTGCAGGTCCCCGATCTCTTCACCTGTAGAGTGAGGGTCCTAACTGAACCCGCCGCTACAAACAGAGTGAGGTCGGTGGCTGGTACGGTCGGGGCACAGTGGCCAGAGCTGGGGCAGGCCTTTCTCAGCACTTGTGGAACAAGTAAGGGGTGAGGGTTTCATCCGCAGATGAAATTAAACAAAGGGAATGTCCCCCGGTGTTATGCTTCCAGGTATACACTTTCTGTAAACACTGGAGGGTCTGCCCCTGCTTCCCTGCAAGCTATACAGACCGCCAACAACACAAGGGAATGACACACATGCACATCTGATTAGAAAATTCCAGAGCAGGCACTGGTACCTGTCTGAGCAAGAGGAAGGAGGTTCTGATTTTATGTTATACTTTATAGCCGATAAATTGACCATTTCTAAGCAGCTACAATTTAAATTGACCAAATATATAATTTTACGCCAAATCAATTCATACAATGAAATTACTGCGCTGATATTTTACTAACTCCCACTCATCCCTCAAGACTGACTTCAGAGATCACCTCCAGGAAGCCTCCTACTCCAGCCAGTCTTGTCTCTACCACCATCGTCACCCTGGCTGGTCCTGCCAACACGCTTTGGTTAGCCATGCTCCCTCTCTGCTTCCTTCCAATAGCTTTGGGATACTGGATCAGTTCCCAGAACAGGCTCAGGCATTAGACTGCCTGGATATGAATGTAATTCTCTCACCTCCTAGCTGTGTGATCTCGGGCAAATGACTTAACCTCTCTGAGCCTCACCTTACTCATTTGTGAGAGGAGGAAAATAAAACCTATTTGGAAGATTTGTCCAGAGGTTAAATTAGATAATGTGGATAAAATGCCTGGCATGTGGTAGCCTTTCAATAAATGGAGGTTACTATTCTAATCCCCGATGCTATACAGTAATTCTCTACTTAACTGTCCCATTCTCCCCGGTGAAACGTGATACCTTGACAGGAAAGACTATGTATTCTTTACGAGAACAAAGAAGGCTCCCAGCAAATGTTGCCTAATGAAAGATGGGATGGTGGCTGGATGGAGTGATGGATGGAGCGATGGCTGGATGGAGGGATGATGGGCAGATGGATGGAGGGA